>NW_007580027.1:39146-64416 GCF_000690725.1 Stegastes partitus
GGACAGTAGTTTTCCTTCAATAAATGAAATCATCATTTAAAAACTGCATTCTGTGTTTCCTTGCATGATCTTTGTCTTACATTAAAGTTAGTTTGATGATCTGGAACATTTAAGTGGGACAAATCTATCGGGGGGGAAAATACTTTATCACAGCACTGTACATTCACCACGGCAAAACATCTTTCTGGAGTCGATGTGCTGAATAGAGTGAAAAACTTTGAGTTTGTAGAAGTTGTCAAAAAAAGGTAAGTAGTAACACAACTGCAGTATGTAGAGCAGCCAGTTTTCAGGTATTGGTAACACCTGTGGGAAAAATGTCGTACTTATTCCATTTTTAATTTTAGAATTTTTCAATTCACAATACAGCTTTGTTTTCCTGCACAGAAGATAGATTTCCTGTTTGCATGGCTGTGCAGTTTCTGTAGACTTGTAGGACTTTATGTTGCAGTGAAAAATGAGCCAACACTGTAGAAACATGTGACCAGGGCAAATAACATGCCCAGAAACTGCTTGGAGTTTAGAGGGCTACTAATGTTTTAGGCCAAGTCCAGTACTTTCAGTTTGTAGATATTCATTTAGTCTTTAAGATTTTTGGGGGTGTCAGTTTATCTGTTTGACAGTGACAGTGGAGAGAGACAAGACACTTGTGTGATGGTCCCGAACCACTCAGCTATCAGCTCAACTAAAGCACCATGTTGGTATTGTAAAGCTTAATATTATCATTACTTTTATTTTTTAGTGCTATTGCTTTAAAGTGTTTTAATGATGGAATACATTGTTTAGTACGAAGTCAAAAGTTTTCTTTGTCTCATGCCCAGTCAATATGTTTAGTAAAATGCCGGTTAATGCACTTCAAGGCTGTGCTAAATGACTAGTCTGCGTAAATCACATTATTAGAAGAAGTATAAACACACCAGTGTGTGTCTGGGCAGTGAGTCTGTCAGAATATAATAATGTAAATTGTAATGCAAACTGCACAATAACATTTAGTACATGCTGGAGTCACAAGTATGTGAAGAGATTCATGGGACAATATTCATGATATGGCCTTTGACATACAGATGTCACCGTCTTGATGAGAGAATGTCTCTCAGAAGCACAAAATAGTAAAAACACTCATGTCACATACCACGAGTGGCGTCTTCAGTTTCCTAATTACTGTGACCAACCTCATCAAACATGTTATTAAAATATACAAGTGAAACTAACACATTCTTTAATAACACCAAGCAAGTAATCCACTAAATGACTTCACTGATATCTGAATAACTGAAAAGTCACAAGTCAGTTAATCAGCTAATTGTCTGGCCTTGATGATTTACATCTGAAAGCTGGGCTGAATAATGCTTTAGCAGCTGAAGGCTAAGATGCTCTTGCTGGAAGTTGTTCTCACCGTGTAGGAGGTGGAGGCCTGGTCCTCCTCTCCGCTCTCCTGCTCCTGCTGCGTCTCCATGTGGCAGGAGAGCAGGTGCTCCTGCAACTCCAGCTGAGAGGTGCAGACCAGGGAGCAGAGGGGGCAGTTGAATGCCTCACTGCCCTGACTGATGTGCTGACTGCAGATGTGCTCCTGCATTTCCTCATCCCCACCCAGCACAGCCTTGCAGTACAGGCAACGCACCGCCGACGCCTCGGAGCCTGAAGGGCGGACACACAAGATGAGTAAAGATGTGCTGTCTTTAGGAAGTGCTGATTTTTGTTCATTAGTTCATTTTGTTCTATGTTACAACAGAGTAGACAAATACTGTCAAAAACAAATTTGAACAAATCACAAAGAGACAGATTAAATTCAAATTCATGACTTGAAAATGACTGAATGAATGTTCTGTGATCCATCACAGGGAACATGTTGTCAGTCCTAGTGGGTCATTACAAACTTGCGCTGTGCATCTTAACCATGCTCATTTTTTACCAGCAAATAAAAGAGGAAAAGTGTGTGTCATAGAGTCAAGGCTTAGCAGTCATAATGCATAAAAGATCAGTGTATGACAACCATGTAACAAAGTAACTTCACATCAAATGTCAGAACAGACACAGACAATGATAGATTCAGTCTCATTTTAAGTCTCCCCAAGTTGCAGAGATTAGTCAAAATCAGTTTTGGAAATTGGCATAAGAAACTCATCCCTTAAAGCTAAATGCATACCTTATGTGTATAACAGCCTGTGTTCAGGATCACAGGTTTACTGAGGAGCAGCAATGACAGATATTTTCATGACGATGCTGCAAATACAGATTTCCCTGAACACGGCTGAGTGACTACAATCAGTAAATACTGAGTTTTTGTGGCATTCATGAATCACATCATTTAAAAGCACCACAGAAGCATGAAACTGACAAAGCTAGCTAAGACAATATGAGATGTGAATGGCACAATCATCAAAATACATCCAAGTATCATCCCAAACTAATTCCTATCTTTTAGTCTTTTATTTCAATATTTTGGTGCATAACAAATAAATACTAAGTGCATCGCTAATTAGTAGGCACTCAGGTCCAGACAGTTAGTGTGTATGTTTTAGTTTTTTTTTAAGTTAAAGTTTTGGCTTTTTTGCCTTTATTAGATAGGACAGTTGAAAGAGAGACAGGAAAGTGGGGGAGGAGAATGGGGGACGGGGTTGCAGCAAAAGGCCATGAGCGAGATTCGAACCCATGGCTGCTGCATTGGAGACTATAGCCCCTGTACATGGGTCACCAGCTCAACCAGGTGAGCTATAGCAGCGGCCTTGTTAGTGTGTATGCTTGGCAGAGTTCAGTTCTTTTATGGTTCTGGGGTAGAAACTGTTTTTGAATCTGTTTGTCTGTAATTTGATGGACCTGAAGCATCTACCTGAGAGTAGTGGATCAAACAGATGGTGTCCAAGATGGGATTCGTCCTTAAGAATTTTTGCTGCTCTATTGAGGCCGGGAGAGCTGAATAAGTCTTCTAAAGAAGGAAGTAAACAGCTGATGATCTTCTGAATGTTGTTGATGATCTTCTGAACACCACAGCATCAGTCTTTGGACTTTATCTCTGTGGGTGGATTCACCTCCTCCTGAAATAAGTCCAACAACAGCTGAATTGTCGGCAAACTTAATAATGGTGTTACAGTTATGGATGGGGGCACGGTCACACTGAGTAGAGGATGGGGCTCAGCACACAGCCCTGTAGGGAACCAGTGCTGAGTGTGATGGTGGAGGAGAGGTGGTTTCCTATTCTGACCATCTGGGGGTGGTTGGTTAGAAAGTCCTTGATTCAGTGGCAGGTGGGCTGTGGAAGTCCTCGGTCAGTTTGGTGACCAGCCTGCTGGGAGGACAGTGTTGAAGGCAGAGCTGAAGTCTATAAAAAGCATCCTCAAAGAGCTCCTCTGGTGTTCAAGGTGGGTCAGTGCAGTGTGAAGAGCAGGGGCCATGGCATCCTCTGTAGACCTGTTGGCTCTGTAGGCAAACTGGTGAAGGTCAAAGGAGGATGGGATGCTGGTTTTGATGTGCTGTAGGACCAGCTTCTCAAAGCGTTTCATAATGTCGGTTATGAGGCCTACCAGACAGATGATGGCCTTTTTTTGGCAGTTGGATCATAGTTGAAGACTTCAGGCAGGCTGGGATGATGGATGTGGACAGGGTTAGGTGAAGAGTTTAGTGAAAACCATAGAAAGCTGATCTGCACATTCTTTCAGTCCCTTCCTGTCACACCATCATGGCCATCAGCTTTCCTCGGATTCACTGCTCTGAGCTCAGCCTCCTCATGCTCCTGCACAGTGAGGCGGTGGCTGTCTGAGGCTGGTGAAGGTGTTTTGTCTGTGCCTGCTGTTTTCACCTCAAAGCAGGCAAAGAAGCAGTTTAGTTCCTTTGCCAGTGAGGTGTGTGAGGTTGCTGATGCCTCTCTTGTTACCAGACCTGAAGGCGGTGTTACGGTCCTTGAGAGGAGATTTGACTTCCTTTGTCATCCAGAGCTTCTGACTGGGGTACACCTGCTGTGTTTGCTGACAGTGACATTGTCATCACAGTTCTGTATGTAGTAGAGCAAAGTTGTATTCCTCCAAGTCCTGATTCTCAAAGATGTTCCAGCTAGTCCTTTCAAAGCAGTCCTGCAGCTGCGAGGAAGCTCCTTCAGGCCATGTTTTTATGGTTCTTATGGTAGATTGAGCTTTTCTTCTGGGGAAGTATATGTATAAGATTTAATTGCAGATGTTTAGCCTTAATTTAAGAGGTTTCACAAAAATTTTGCTTTAACCATTAACCATAGTTATTTTTACAGTCTTTTCTGCTCTAACACAAATACAAGTATAAGGATTACTTTTAATACTTGCACTACTTGATGTCTGGAGCCTTTGAACATTATCAAATGCGTTTCCTCCCTTGACAAGCCTTTACTGCAGCTACCTTCAGTGGCCACTTGTTAGTGCATTTAGTTTTGTCTTCAGTAAACAAAAAGTAGCATGGTCAGACTTAAGTCAGGTGATGGACTTAGCGTTTAAGATCATTCCATTTTTTTGCCTTCAGATACTCCTGGGTTGCTTTTTTGGGGTATATCTTGGGTCATTCTATGTCTGTACAGTGAAGTGCTGTCCTATCAGTGCTGCAACATCTGATTGAATGTGAGTTGAACATAATACTTCAGAATTCATGCTGCTACTTCTGTCAGTAGTAAAGTTATTATTAACACAAGTGGGCCTTTGGATCATGACCCTTCCTTTCCTTCTCCACAATCTTCTCTTCCATTGCACATGTATAGCGCTACATTAGTGGTACTCCAAGTGTGTTACAGTGTTTTACATTCACCTGTTTCTCACACTAACTCTCACACACACCAGTGGTGGTAGACCGACCATGTGAGGTGCTCGTCTGCCACTGGAAGCAATTCTGTGTTTGAAGTCTTGCCTAAGGACACTTTTGCATGTGAGTGGCCAGAGATTACTCTGCCGTGCTTGTGATTAGTGGCATACAATTGAGTGACTCTGTAAAAACGTCTGTAACTTCTAAATATTGAAAGCAATATTGTTGTCAAACTAAACCTGAAACTCTGCATTTCAATCACATAATTTCAACCACTGTCTATTATTCTTTCCAATGCTATTTTTACTCTTAAACATTGATGTTTTTATGAAATGAAATGAAAAATACTTTATTCATCCCAGAAGGGAAAATGAAATAAAATTTATATGCCATATTGTATTATTATTATTAGTTGTAGTAGCAGTATTCTGACTGCTTCATTTCAAATCCATTGTCGTGGTGTTTAAAGGTAAAATTCTGAAAATAGCATCACAGTACGTTCCCAGAAATAGTTTCTTCAGGTGGCTCCACCCTGCAGCCAAAAATGCACAAGTAGTGCCCCAGGACACACCAAAGATCTCATAAACTTTTCTGAAGAACATCGGCATTTAGCTGCTGGGGTCACTGTTGCAAAAAAAAGGAAAGAGAATCATCCATTTCCAGAAAACTCGCACAAAAACACTCATCCCTCCGAGCTCAACCACTGAGCAGCAAAGAGATTCAGCTTTGTGCGGTAACTGTGAGAACGTAGCTGTGATTAGTGAATGCTGTGCTGACTGACTTGGGTTTGGAAGGTGTCATCGTATGAAAAAATACAGCAGGCTGTGTACAACACAAGACAATAGAAACATGAAACAGATCCGTCTGCGCTGACAGCTATTCATCATTTTTGAAAATTTTATAGTGAATATCTAGAAATTTGACTAAATGATCACAACTAATTTTAATGTAGGACTTAATATACCATGGAACAGCAGAGAGGTATGTAGTAGTTTTTGCGGCCATATGACTTGAAAACGGACCACAAAGGCTGCAGGGATACTGACAATGTTTATAAGGTGTCTGCAGGTTTGAAATTTTAAGAATATTATGAGAAAAAAAATCCTGACATTTAAGTCATGTTCTCTGCAGTAACTCGGCCAAATCATGTGACATTTTAGGGATGTGCAATCTCTGAACTACAACCAACATTGCCAGTCTGGTGGCTCATTAAGTCTGCTGTGCTTGATCACAGTCAAAGCCAACTTTCCTCTAATTTTATCTTATACATTACTCTTAATATTCTGTCACTATTATTACACGCATTCTAGCTGTTGTAGCTTGTTCACATTGCCACATGGTGTTTGTTATATGCTAGGAGACACATCATGAGTGAAATAATCAGTCAGCAGCAGGCCAGGATTTCCACTTTCAAACTGGAGTGTACTGATGACAGTCTCTTATTTTCATGGACCAAACTTCAAAATGTGCAACTGTGATACAAAGAGATGACCTGCTATTGGTTTAATCAGTGAGGGACTTGTAACAAAGTACATCCCTGTTGGGATCAATAAAGGTTTTCTGATTCTGATTCTATACATTGTTGATAGATGATTGTCACTTCTCTTTGAAAACTGTGGAAACTATTAGAGGATAATGAAACTTAAGTTTGAAAGAAGAGGCAACATTTGCCTATCTTAAAGGTGCATTGTGTAACATTTCTGCATTAAAATGTTTTAAAATGACTGGACTGGTGTTATATATTGTATTGATTTGTGCGCGGGGCTGCACGGTGGCGCAGTTGGTAGCACTGCTGCCTCACCGGTTCGCGTCCCGGTGGGGGCACCGGGATCTTTCTGCGTGGAGTTTGCATGTTCTCCCCGTGCGGCGTGGGTTCTCTCCAGGTTCTCTGGCTTCCTCCCACACAGTCCAGAAACATCGAGGTTAATTGGTGATTCTAAATTGTCCATAGGTGTGAATGTGCTTGGTTGTCTGTCTCTAAGTGTAGCCCTGTGATAGACTGGTGACCTGTCCAGGGTGTCCCCTGCCTTTGCCCTAAATCGGCTGGGACAGGCTNCGAGCTCAACCACTGAGCAGCAAAGAGATTCAGCTTTGTGCGGGAACTGTGAGAACGTAGCTGTGATTAGTGAATGCTCTGCACCGGAATCTTTCTGCATGGAGTTTGCATGTTCTCCCCGTGCAGCGTGGGTTCTCTCCAGGTTCTCCAGCTTCCTCCCACAGTCCAAAAACATGTCGAGGTTAATTGGTGATTCTAAATTGTCCATAGGTGTGAGTGTGCTTGGTTGTCTGTCTCTAAGTGTAGCCCTGTGATAAACTGGCGACCTGTCCAGGGTGTCCCCTGCCTTCGCCCTAAATCGGCTGGGACAGGCTCCAGCTCCCCCGCGACCCTAGTGAGGATTAAGATGTATAGATAATGGATGGATGGATAGATGATTTGTGCACCTACAGTATCCCAAGTGTTTCAGACAATGTTCAGACCAGAGAAATCCATAGTTCTATCCAGTGTAATGGTGTGTTTTAGTTTGGTCTCCTGTTAATGGCTTCATGTCCCCTTTACCCTCTGTAGCCAGGGAAACACCAGATGATACATTTAAAGAAAAAAGGAAGAAGAAGGAGTCCGCAAACTAGGTCACTAACCACTGTCTTGTTTTTTTTTAATTGATTGTCTGTATGCCTCACTCATGATGAATCACCATTATTTTGGTATGAGTGTTTTGCTCACAAATAACAGCACTAGGCTGCTCCACTATTAGCCTTTCTAAGTCAGACCATTCTGTAGCACTGACACAGCCCTGTGCAGAATGGCCTGGCTGTACCTCATCATCATTCTACTGTAGGAGGAAATAAAATTGAAAACAGTGACATATGTATAGCAGAACAGGAGGAAAGCTGTGGCAAATGGCAGGCTTACACCCACAATCAACATCCAATGAGTCAAGTATCCCACAATTGAATTTGCCACATAACGTTTGCCACAGTAGCTGTATGTTGACTCATCTAATGGTAAATTAGCAAGTAACATTAGCTAACGTTATTTTATTATGAGCTATTTTATTAGAATGAAATGACACACGTGGACATACATGACTACTGTGAATAAATAATAATAAATATATTACCTTGTATGTCAACATGATTTTTGCCAAAGTCACATTAGATAGATTTTAATCAGCAGGGATGTAGAGGACGACAACTCCCATCATCCCACGCTACTCTTCGGCATCACTGAACTACTTTGGTTATTGTTTTGATTAAGAGACTCATAGTGGCTGAAATAACACAGTGTACCTATCTTTACCTGCAAATGTCTGAAGCCGTTTAAAAACTATTTCATATGGGCGTCCCCATGGCTCACCGAGTTGAGCAGGTGACCCATGAACAAGGGCTATAGCTCCCCGACACAGCAGTCGTGGGTTCCACTCCAGCTCACGACCCTTTGCTGCAGGTCTTTCCCCATTCTTCTCCCCCCTTTCCTGTCTCTCTCTACTGCTCTAAAAATAAAGGCAAAAAGCCCAATACACCACAAAACTATTTCATATGATCTCTTTTGATACACTTTAAGATGTGTGTTTGAATACAGTTGGATTGATTATCTGTTCTTCATTTGTGCTCACATTATTTTAGCACCAGGAGCTGTCCAACAGTTCCAGTGAAAGATCAGGCACCAGACCAGTCTGATGCTCTGGTCTGGTTACTAATTCATGTTGTTGGTAACAATATTGTTCGATCAGCAGACTCAGAATTACCCAGGCCTGTGCCATCCTCACCTTGATGCTCAGCAGCTTGGTGTTTGGCCAGACTGGAGGCACTGGGGAAGAACTTAAAGCAGACATCACACTGGACCAGGGTCTTGAGCTGCCGGGTGTGACTGGCAAACACGTCAGGATGGTTGGTCCTGTTATGGTACCATAGGCCTGACAGTTGCTATGGGAACAGAGAGATTTTTATTTACACGAGATACACATTGTACAGCTAGATGTAAATAAGCAAAAACTGGAATACAGCTAAATGATATATCTATTGTCACCCAGTACGGGTGTAAGCGAGTTACACAATATGCTCGAGAGGCCACAAGCTGAAAACAAGAAACAGAACATAAACCAGAAAACATAACATATTTGAGTGTTTTCTGTATTCTTAGTATGTTTTGAGAAATTATCTTTTTAGAGTTTGTTGTGTTTTCTAAAATGTAGTCTTTTTGGTTTTGCAGTAGTACTTTGTTTAATATTGTTTTGTTGTGCACCTTAGGGCCACCATAGTTCATGGAGCCGCAGTTCTGTTTCAGTATAGAGTGACCTGCTGGTACAGAGTGTGTGCAAAATAAAAATGGACTATAAAATCAAAGTGCTCATCCCCTTAGAGCAGACATGCTGAACAAGCTTGTCCTACCTGGTATGACTTGTTGCAGAGGTCACAGCTGAACGGCTTTGTTCCGGTGTGTGTGGCCTTGTGTTTGTCCAGCAGAGCGGCGCTGGTGAACACTTTGTTGCAGGTGGGACACTTGTGGAACTCCTTTGGGTGGAACTCCTGTATGTGCTGCCGGTGCTCCTCCAGTGAGGAGAAACTCAAACAACACTTCTGACAGTCGTGGGGCTCTGACAAATCTGACAGAGAGAGAGAGAGAGATGGTGATACAGGAAGTGAAATCTTGGATTTATAACAAATTGAACCTAATTTGGAGGCAAGAACGTCATACATGTGTTTGTGTTAGTTGCAGATCAGAGGCCTGCACTATCAAGCAGAATGTTGGGTTATGAAGACACCGTTGGGTTTAACTCTGGGTTTTCAGGACTACAGCGGTGGTGCACTTCTTACCACGTACATCACCATGGTTATGTATGCTGAACTCCTAACCTGCTTCAGAGTAGGTTATGTTCCAGATAACAGATCAACAAGTGTTAAAATACTGCCTACTGACCAATCAGTTCTCTTGGAAAACAGCATCAATAATTTCTGTCATACTTTGAGTTTTATCTTTCTTGAACTGCATGGGATTTCAGAGCCATTTTTTCCTCTATGTGCCTCTGTAGAGCGATATAATCCTCAAACAGAATTAAAACACTAAAGCCTTGCACTTGTTGACCTGGTAAGATTTGTAGTATCGCAATTGCCGCTACTTTTTCACACGCTTTGAACACAGCGGCTTAAACGATGATGCGGCTGATTTATGGATTTTTATGAATTTGCCTCGAGACGAAAGTGACATTGAGAGCGACAACGACAGAGAGACTGAGGAAGTGTGTGACGAAGTAATTCTGATGCTGTTCAACACTGAAGAAGCTGACTTTAGTGGTTTTAGTGCGCAGGAGGAAGATGAAGATAGCGATCAATGACTTTTCCTGGTAGGCTACTGTATTTTTTTTTTTTAACCAGCCGTGTTACAGGCACTGTTCAGAAAAAAGCATTATTATTAGTGTATATTACCGGTACGTATTTGATTGAAAGTTAAAAAAATCTTTCTGTGTAAATATCTCATGTTAAAACATGGACACCTGCAGCTTATAGACAAGTGTCAAGTAGCATCATTCTAGGAGGATGGCTACTGCAGCTCTGATTCGTGGCTCTGTCACACATGTTGTACCTATACTTATTGATTGTTCTTAAGAGAAAACACACACAGAGAAAAGGTGTTTCAACTTGAAAACAATGCAATTATTGAGATTTGACTAATTTTTTAAACAACATTTACATGTAAGTGACATTGCACTTATTTCTGTTCTATATTTTATGTATTGCTACATGTTCTTCCTAAATGATTCAACCTTAGTTTGAACAGTCGTTGAAACATGTTATTTTTCTGTAGTTTTGTGGAGGATCACTGTGTCTTTGCAAATGTCAGCCACCCAGTGATGTTTTTTTCTCGGCCATTTTCAGTGTTGTGCACATTGCAGACTGATGAACAGAGATGTTAAAGGGTTCTGATGACTCCTTTACATCTTTATCTCTTACTCTGAATGTCTTTCTGACCTTAGTGTCCTGCATCGTGCTTTTCTTAGCTAAGTGCCAATTTCTAAGAAGAGCAGCTACAGAACCATTTACCTTTATAGACAGTTTGTCTGACTGTAACTTTGTAGCTATATAAAAATAAACTATTCTTGATGGTAATTGTTCTGAGGCCACGTTAGGACAAACTTAAAGATAAATGAAGATAATATAATCTGCTGTCACTGTATATAGCCTTACACATTATATGTGTTCTTATAAATCATACAGATACTTTGACTAAATGGTTGTTTATTCTGCATTTGTGGTTCCACTGCTCTTCAAGACAGCATAACAAACAGAATTTTGGCATATTAAGGAAACAGCTTTAACCATCTGTCAGCTCTTCTATTTTCTGTGCACAAGCACATGAAGTTTGTGTGTGATGTCCTGATGTGCTCTTACTGTGAAAGGTGTGCAGATGGACGGTGAGTCCACTGGCCTGGCTGTAGCCTTTGCCACACTCCCGACACACATAAGGCCGGTCACCAGTGTGTGTTCGCACGTGACGTGTCAGCTCTATGGACTGGGCGAAGACAGCCTTGCAATACTGACACACATACATCTTCCCTGAAAAGAAGATGTATGACAAAGAAAACAAAGAAGGCACATGTACAAAAAAATCAAAGAGAGAGAACAAAAGTTGAGGTCAGTTCCCTGAATGAAGGAAGGTTTCTTATGTGGTTGTGTGTGTTGTGTGTCTTACCCTCAGAGTGTTTCTTCTTGGTGTGGTATGCAAGTGCAGCAGCCACACTGAAGCTCATGTCACAGTGTTTGCAGTGGTAAGGTTTTTCTCCTGTGTGCAGCCGCATGTGATTCTTCAGAGACGAGTTGGCGCCAAACTTGGCGCCACATTCCTCACAAGCAAATGGTTTCTCTTCAAAGTGCTCTGTCCTTTTGTGGTAAATCATACCTGAAATATGAAGAATTTAATGTCTCTGTGCCAAGGGTGGAGCCAAGGGGTGGTGATGGCCTCCTTAGAGTAACGTCTGCTCACCCCTCACAACCAAAAGTGAAGCCTGCTAGAGAGCTCCACATATACTCCTAGAACTCAGGTTACATCCTAACCCCAACGCAGTTTAAGTATAACTTGGAACAATTGTTTAATTAATTAATTTGTTTAATCAGCTGAGCATCACATTGAAAGTTTCTTACGTATGACTCCTTGTGGTGCATTTCATGCCTGCATAAGTAAATGATCAAAGTATAAGTGACCAAAAACATGACCATGTGGCCTACAGTGATTTGCTGAACAGAAAAAACATGACGGAGATCTCAGTTTGTGGGAGGGGATGTTGCAATATACGGTATTCAAGGGCTACACATTTACAACAGCAGATCACATTGTTGACCTATTTTAATGTTACATTACAGTAAAGGGGTGTTGCATTATGGGCTTAATCTCTACTATCTATTGAGTTTCAGTCTGTGTGTGGAATGTGTCTTGGTCCAAACTGATCTCCAGCAAATGTAAAAGCATCTCTGGCGGTCTTGACTGCCAAACTGACTGGAGACAAACCATCTGCCACGAAGTGCTGGTGTCACAGAATGTCATGATGAGGAGCTCAAAGACAAATTTAAAAAATGCCGACAGCCTTAGAAAATGATTGTGACATCTTCATGAGGCTCATAAATAGAATGAACACTCACCTTAAAAAAATAAATAAAGCACATGGTATTTAAGTATGTTCTGCTTTGATCATCTGAAAGTACTTCATTTTATTAAAGAAAAGGCTTTAAGAATCAGAACTTTGCTCAATGGGCTAATTGGTAATGTAAATTTCCATAAAGTTCCAGGACACAGGGGCTTCATATCCATCAACGTATGACAGAAAACCAGGAGTTTTTCAGTTACTTATTCAGAGCTCGAATATATTGACCTTCACATCCCATTTTTGACAAGACTTTATGATTGTATTTAACAATAACACCGAAAAAGTTAATTCATCAATTTACAATGATGTGGACTCAGATAGGTGGCAAAAATGATGGATGGATGAACTAATTTAAAAATGTTAACTATGAGTAAGACTTCGTTTTGTACATTTGGACAATAAGCTAATGTAATAAATTAACCTTTGATTAAACGCATTGGAGATTTAGTGATCATATTACCAATGCAGTTACAACATTTTGACTGTACAGATTTTCCCACTCAAGCTTTTATGTTGGACAGCAGTGTTGTAGAACTGAATCCACTCATCAGTAGCTTTCACTGTTCATACTGGCTCACATACAACACAAGTGCAATGTCATTCAAATGTGAAATGATTCAAAATTGTATCATCTCCTAATAATTGTATTATTTCAAAGTTAAACAGTAGAGTATTCTCATCTTATAAACAATCAAAAACAAATACTATAGAAAGGCGATACTGAAAACACATCCCCCAAAGTAGAAACTCAATGCAACGAAGTGTGACGATATGATGATATGGAGCTGCATGAGTGCAAAAGGTGTTGGAGAGATGACATTTATAGATTTACCACAAATGTCTGTGGAGATACTACAATACTGGCTGACTGGATGACTGTCAGTCTATAGAGGAGGAACATTTCACCATGTTAATTATACAAAAGACGCTGCCAAAATTAAGAGTTTAAAGGAAGAAAATTGCAAAAACTAGGATCAGAACAAGTATGTTGAATGGTTTAAATCCAATAGAACACTTTGAGGTGACCAGAGAAAGGTAGAGCAACACAAGCCCTCCAGCAAAAGGCAGCTTTAAAAAATCTGAAAAAAAGAAAAGCAGAACCCCTCTCCAGAAAATTGTGCTACATTGCTATCCTCAATTTGAATTATCAAAAAAAAAGGCAGACACACAAAATATAGAAAATAAAATAAAAGATTTTTAAGATAGTCAATCTAAGCAATTAGCTTTTAATTTGACACAAGAGCAAAAACCTACTGTTCAACATAAAACTCACACAATTACTGCAGGGTGATACAATTTGGAATACTGCTGTATACTGTATGTAGTCAGACTAACGTACGCGCAGTATATTGTCTGTTGTGTGTATGTCTCTGTTTGTTCACTAGCTTGGTTTCTCAGGCTGCTGGCCTCTATAAGATATGACTTTTGGTGATACTGTTTAATCCCTAACACAACACAAGGCTGACCTTCACTTTCAGGTTTCACAACTTACTTTCCCAGCATCAGCCAGTTCTCACCTGATGGATGGGCGAAGGTGCGTCCACAGAGGTCACAGGCCACTTTCTTCTTGACACGTGCGCTGTTGCGGTGGACCTCAGCCCGGTGGCGCTGCAGAGCCCGCTGGTTGGCCAGTTTCTCTGGGCACTCTGGGCACTGCTGCTCACACTCCTGAGACATGGAGCAGCGCTTTGTGTGGGCCAGCATTCGACACTTGTAATCAAAACTCTTCTTACACCAATGACAGGTAAAGGGCTTATTGTGGGAGGACGGGGAGGAGGAGGAGGGGGGAGGGGACGAAGACTCTGTTGTAGCATTTGTGTCTTTCTTGTCCTCTTCAGTCTCCTCCTTACTGATTTCATCTTCTACCTCTTCCTTCTGTTTTTCTTCACTTCTGGTACCATTCTGCTGCTCTGAGCAGACTAGAAAAGATGGAGAAAAGGTTCAAAATACAAAGAGTGAAAAGAAAATATCTGCTCATACAATCACTAAGTGCTCCACTTTACCTTTAGGTTGGCTTTCATCTGGCTGCTGTGTGTTCTTCTCCACCTCTTCCAACAGGGAGAGCAGTGGTGAGGGGAAGTTCGATGTAGTTTTCTGCTGAACGGTACGGAGGAGACGGAGAAGAGCTCCCTCACTGATCCGCCTGTCCTTCACTCTACTCATCAGCTTCTCCAACACTGTGCTGGGATCTGCCTCCTCACAGCACTGAAACACAACCTGGCAGGAGCAGAAATGGACCAAACTCTCAAATAGCAGCAGGGGCCTTTACTGACAACTGCAAAGAAAACCAGGCTTTCATTTTTTCAAATGAAGCCACAGATAGGTCTATATTCCTACTTTGACTGGATTTACAATTAATGTTTTAGTTAGTAGCATGCCTGTGTGCTTTCACTTCTGCTCTGTTTTAATTTGCTGTTTTTTGTTCATACTAATTCGATTGTCGGGACGCAGTGCTTTTCCAGATTTGTGACAGATTCAGTTTTCATTCACTTTCATTTCATCCACACTGGACATGGAGCAATGTGCAGCTTACAGCAGGAAGGAGCACAGCAGGCAGCAGCAAGGGAATGTGTAAATATGACAAAAAAAAGGCTGAGGGACAATTAGTTCTTGTATAAACATGGCAACAACAGTTTAAGATCTAATGCTTTAACTGTAGATATAAAAACCTTCTCCAGACCGAGGCCAGCTGCTCTACCTGTCTCTCCTGCTCATCCAGGCTGCTCTGTGCTGCCTGGCTCAGCAGCTCCACGACAGATGACACGGTGGCGAGGAGCTCCACGAGCTGAGAGGAACGTTTTAGAAGAGCAGGCTCACTGGATACCTTGGCTGGCTGCTTTTTGTTTTCTTCCACTGCATTCTCTGAGGATTTGGCTTCTTCAGATGCTGTGTAGACAACGATTTTGTGGTGTTTATTGTTGATTTATGGCCTGGATTGTATTATGTGATACAGTAATACTGAACAAAGTTCTAAGTCAAACACATTTATGCCTTCAACTCATTTTTCAAGACTCCCCAAAACAGGCTTTTGATTTGATAACCAGCTGAAACTGACCTGAGGTGTCAGAGACTTCCACACAGGGTATTTTGCATGCTGGTTCCTCTGTGTCATCTCTTTCACCCTGACAGTGTTCCTTCTTCAGCTCAGCCCTAATCTCCATCTTGTCTGTCGAGTCATCCTTGCTGGTTGAGGCTAAACCTTCAGGGGGAATGCTCTGGGCTTTGTTGATCTTGGTGAGGGTTGGGGTTTGCATAGAATGTACTGGGACTGAGGGTGTCTGAGTCACCAAGCTGGTGAGGACGTTTTTGAAGCCAACAGCTACGTCAAACATCTGTAGGCTGTCTGCAGCAGTGACGATGCGGCTGACGTTGTGTTTGCCCAGGGGCAGCTTGCCGGTGTAGACCATGTCCAGGAGACAGCCAAACTCCTGTGAGGAAACCACAGTCGTGTCGATGGAGATGGTGTCAGAGCCTTCCAGGAGAGACCTGACAGACAAGATTGTTTTATCTCTTCAAATTCCCACTTGAGAAAACTAACTGATCATCCTACATCTGGCGTCTTTCCTTTTCTTTCTCACTTTTCACAGTCCTCTGATTAATATTAATGTGTTGCAAAAACACACACACACACACACACACAAAATCATGTTTGTAACACCAGATAAACTACAAGGACAACTTCTGTTAGACGTTCATGTCACAGAACTGACAACATTTTAGCACAAAATTCATTATTAAAGAGCTGAGAGAAGAGAACATTAGACTCAACTTAGACCTTAGATCCTCCACTGGTTCAAAATAAAAGGAAGTCATACTTACAGCCTCAGCAATACACCTTAGTGTCAGCACAGTTTTGTTTACAGTCGTCTATACATGAACTTACTGTCTGTGTTTATGGCGTGTTTCCAACTGTTATATCAGTTTTAAAGCATATAACAGTGTAAACACTATTAACAGTTTACTGATGCAATCCTTAAGCAAAGTGCTCAAACATTTAAATGAATACATCAAACACAGGCATTGATAACATAAAGGCAATAGGATGCACTGTGTGACTGTGATGGGTCCAATCAGCATCCAGTAAATTCACTCGTTCAGGAAGACATAAATTCTGACATCTTGCTGCCAAGCATTTGTGAACTGACTTAAAAACTTTGTTGAAATAATCTTAACTTGAACTCTGCATTAGCTTTTTCTTCAACTACGTCTCACCATCTTCATATCAAAATGAGAGCTCCACACAATCTAGTGGCTGGACCTTGAACTAAGATTCTGAAGATTATTCTGTTGCATTCCTTTGTTCAAGCTGAAGAATGATCTTTTGGCGCTGAACTGTTTTTTAATAGCTTGCGTAGATTTAGGCTTGAACGACGTGCTGGGTATGACTTCAGCAAACATCTCACTTTGATAAAACACCTCCAAACCAGTCTTTCAGATTCCATGCTCACGCTACCTGAAGAGCAGGCTCGAGGCGGCCAGCACCAGCTTATGAGCACGGTGACTGCTGTCTCCCACCAGGATGGTGCAGTCACAGAAGTGGCCCTCCTTCCTCAGGGCCCACAGCTGCTGCATCAGCTGGCTGCTGTAGTTCGGTAACTCCATCATTTTGTTTAGTGGTCTGGAGGCAGAATGTTCTGCTTCCTCTGTTCTGTAGAGAACATCATCACTTGAGAAACGAACAGCAGTATTTCTATACTTTCAGCAGTTAGCAAAAATGTTGAGTATTGAAAGTTCATTATTTGACTTTCCTGGTAGAATGGCACAGCTTAACAAAAAGGAGCACTGCATTTATGAGGATGTTTATGGTTGTGAACTGTTTTAGGACGGGACATGCTGCTGGCCTCCACTCTGCTGCTGGTTGTGGCCAGTGCATCAGTTGGACCTTTACGTTTGCCATGTACATGCTCAGTGCTTTAGAAGTACGCCCAACTGGTAAATTAATATTCATTAAAAGTTTGAGTTATGTGTTTTTAAAAGACAAGTAGTTAAATGGTATTTGGTGCATGAAAACTAAAGGATTTGGGGGGAAATGTCATATTGCATTTTTTTTTTAAAACAAAATTGTGATACAGTTTTAAAGCCTCAGTTTCCTATATGTGTATTATATTTAAAACATGTGATGGATCATTTACCGCATGAGACACAATCAGTTAAGCTAAATAAATAAAATAATAATGACAATAACAATAATAATAACAATGAAATATTCCCAATAGGAAAACAACAGGAGCGTTCTGCTACGATCTGGCACTGAGCAGTCCTTCATGGCTCAGGAGCAGCAACTCCTGCACATTCTGTAATCAAGCTGAACAAGATCTTAGAATGAAAAATCGCTCAACTTTGGCTCAGACGCGCCATAAAATGCACACTGGAAACAGCAGCCTTTCTAATTTGCACATTTGAAATGGTGAATTGTGCTGCCCTAACGAAAGAGCGTCGTGCCAAAAGCTGTAAGCTGCTGTTTCCACATATGATCAGCAGCCCGAGTTCTGCCTCACACGATAAATTAAGGGATGTTCACGGATACTTCAGTGTTTCAATGTTCACGGCCATGTTAGCTCCATCTCTAGCTTTAGCTAATGCTAACGTCATCTAGAGAGGAAAACTAGTTTATGTTCTGCCTGTGAACGCCACACGGACACAGCAGCGGTTCTAGTGGAATAAACCCCAGACGACTATCGGATATACAGCCTCCAGTCAGGGGACGTCTTTACCTTCAGTAATTCAAACGATCCGTCTCTTTATTTAAACTTCTTTGCTGAACACTGATGTGCGCAATAAAGCTTAGTCGTTTTGAAGATGGCGACAGACGGTCCGAAACACAAATGGGAACGTTTCCGGTTGACCAAACCCTGCTATCACTCCGAGGAGTTTGCATTTCAAACTGCCATGTTAAAAACCCGACTCGGCAAACAATTACAGAAATCAGCTGACTGACTGATAAGCTGCTCCGTTGAGCTTTATTTCTTTGTTCAACAGTGACGGCAAACAGCCGAGTTTAGCCATCGGCTAGCCTCGGTGGCTAGCTGCCGGCAGCACACAGACAGGAAGTGAACAGTTCACAGCCGCTGCTCAGGAAAAGATTTAAAATACTGACGCCAAATTTAACATCTTACAGCCACAAACTGTCAAGGCTGTTGTGCATGGCGTCCACTGCAGTAGTCAAATGTTCAACTCTGTATTCCTGTGCCATCTTACCTAATATTTGTTACCAGTAAAATATAAATGTGGCTATCGCTCTTGGAATATCTGCCAAAACCTTTATTTATTAAACTCATATTCTTTCAACTTTTTATTCTACAAGAGACATACAGGTACAACATATTCTCTGACTGCATGCAGTGCAGGAAATAGTTTGATCAAAGTTTTCTCAATGAGTGAAAATGAAACCCACTGGAGTAGTAGACATTAGCTGTTGTATTCTGGTCATTAGAGTTCAGTGCACAGACTGTATAAGAAGCTTGAAAATGCAAATCAATAAAATTGTGAATAATCCGGTCAGTTGTGTTGCACAGGAAGAAGTACCATTTGATTTCCTTTTTTTTTTTTGGTGGTGGTACAGGCCTCTAAACTATAAACTACCAGAAAAATTAAATAATTATAGTTATTAATTTTTGTAATTTAGGTGTCTTCTCAAAAGACAGACACTTAGGTTTGACAGATACATTCATGCTTTCTGTAGTAGTCAAAGGTGAATTCAGTTCAAAAGTTTCCAGTTCCAGAAGTATTTTTTAAAGTAACCATGACGCATTCAATGCACTAAGTATCAGCAACATGAGGGGCAACCAAAAAAAAAGAAATGTTTCAAAAGCTGACAAATTGTTCATTCCTCAGTTCATTTCATACATTTTAAAAAGTAAGGAAAAATAAAAGTTTATTTTACAGTTTGCAACTGTATTAGGGGAAAACAGTATGCTGCTCTGAGTATCTGGCTGTGTTATTACAGTAAATTATTACAGTGTAGGTAATGACGTGGCTCTTTAAAATGTAATATGTTTTTAAACAATGTATTTCCCTTTTTTTTTTTTTAGAAGATGACAATTATGTTTTTGGTTTGGTTGGATTTTGTCAAACTCTTTTATTCATAAATAATTTAGGAAGTAATTTACAGTGCAGCTTATTACATGGTAATGAGCTTCAACAATGAATGAAGTTGGATCAGTGTGCTGCTGCTGCTGGCTTCTCCCTTCTAGAAAGAGTTGAAGTATCGACACAGAGGAAAAGTCCTGTTCGAACGGAGCTGAAACAGTTTCATAACAGCATGAGGGAGTTTCAACATTGCAGTATACACATAAAAAGAAAAAAAAGCTTGAACATGTTATCATTCTAAAATTCTAATTACAATCTGACTTAAAATATTTAACACAGTCAACCAGTAATTGCACGAAATGGCAGGAAAGAATGGGGCCCACTCGGTCACTATAGCTCCTGATAGGACAAACAGAATCTTACGTACGTACACAGGAGGACACCAATAACTGCATGTAAAGCAGAACTACGTAGACAGACGATGAGAACTTAAAAAAAAAAAAAGGACTCACGGCAACCAAAAGAAAACACAAAGTGGTCACTGCTCAGCAGGTGAGGTTGAGACAGATACACTTCCTTCCACAATGTAAAACAGTTTGCGACATAAGGATCATTGACTTTAACGAGTTTAGCTTTTAGAAGTCCTGATTTCAGAGGACTATGTGAGCTCTCAAAAGGAGCACACAGGGCTAATCTAGGTGGCCAGTACGCAGCAACATCTCACAACCTGAGGAACAGTGAATGACATGGACACAGAAACTTGCAATACACTCATCAGTCTTAATGTTGTTTACTGCTTTTGTGTACAGTCAAAATATCTGGGCAAATTTTTATGTTTTTGCATCATTTTTTAAAAATGTAATGCCTATAAAGCTATTGGAACTGAACAGCAGAAAACAGGCTACTGGTGCAGTAAATACTTCTTGACTTCACTTATAGAATTTGTTCCACTAAGTGTTGCATGAGATGTTGATGTTCATGTGACTGAAACAGCCCTGTGGTAGACTGGCGACCTGCCTTCACCCTGAGTCAGCTGGGATAGACTCCAGCCCCCCGCGACCCCACACAGGGTGAATGGTGTCTAGACAATGGACGAATGAAGAACGCTCAGGTCTTTGAGTTACACTAAAAAAAAGTAATAATTGTTCACACATGAGGACATTGTGCTTTGAAAATAACTTTATTATTCATAAGAAATAACAGTGTAAAGGAAAAGACATATCACTGCTTGTATTCTGTTTCTCACTTCCATGTCAAGAGGTTTGCACTGTTGAAACCTGCAGGACTCTGCCTCTATACATACCTTGTAGCTATGCATTTTTAAAAGCCACATGGAGTATATGGATATAGATTTGCTGTAGAGGTAATTAATGTTATAACATTTAAGAGCAGTTATATTGGTAATATAGTTACTCGTGCATTTTTTGACAAACCTGAAAACGTTGCAGTGAGAACACAAACTTCCACATAATAGAAAGAAAGACCATTGTCTTAAATTTTTCGTCTGTCATAATTAAAAACAATTGACTAAATTTTTTTGACTAACAGTAGAACTTAACTGAGGCAATCCTCAGCATACAACAATTATTTTTAGCTACTTCAACCTGCTTCATTGCGGTTAAAGCACTACCACAGAGTCCTTCAGAATGATTAGGAATTTTAAATATCAAAGGCCAGCTAACTTTATGTAGAGAAAAACAGCGGCTTTGCAACATAGTCACAGTTTTATCAAAGAAAACCTACTCAAAACGTAAAAAAACCCACAAATTAAAGCACTTATTTATATATGGACACTTGACAAATTCAAGCTTTTTTTTAAAAAAAAAATCTATCTGTCATCCTTCCATTTCAAGCATAGCCACAGCACAGCTTTCCTTAGTGCCCAAGAAGCCCAGTGCCTGGAAAACGACAGACATTAAGTGATTAAATTACATCCAAATGACACTTTCCAACACAGAGAAATCTACCTGAAAAGAGCAGAATCCCTCAATACACAGTGTTTAAGTAATACTTTGGTCAAAGTGTAGTGGCCAAGGAGGAAAAAAAACATCCTTTTCACAACAAATTAAGAAAAAGCATGCTCACCTTTGAATCCTTCTTCGGGCATTCTCACTGTGAGGAAGCAGATGACTCCATATGAGAAAGTCGTTCAATCATTGCATAGCTATATGTAACAGCTGTAGAGATGAGGACAATGCCACTTACCCTGATAGACATCATCCATTGCAGCATAATCTGCTATTGGCTCATCAGCCTGTAACAAAGTAAAGGAAGAAATGAAACCGTCTGTAATTATACTCCAGATGTTGTGATGGAAGTCAAGATTACAGTTGCAGTAATAAAGCTTTCTGTGTAAGGATCCAGTCACCAGGAAGTTAAAGTCCTGTGCACCTTTAGACAGATGATGCTCTCTGGGATGACGCCCAGACTGCCCAGTGTGGCCAAGTCATCTGTCAGGCTTTTTCCATCTATCGAGAGGTTCTGGTCAAATGGAGCCACGGAGAAGGCATGCATAATCTACAGAGTCACAAACACCGCAGAGTTAGTGTGATGAAAACAGACTCTTTATTCCCCCTGGCATTATGTCCAGTAATGTAAATCTCTTACTTGTATTTTCAGCTCTTTTAGTGTCTGATTCGCTGAAACAATGAGTGCTTTCTCTCCACGGAGTTTCCTGTGCCGGGTGCTTCTCCTGATCCCTCCTAGCTTAGTCACATTGGTCACAGGAACAGCAGCGGTTGATGGTGTGCTGCTGTCACTCAACTTTAGTCGCTTTGCACCATCCTGTGACTGAAAGAAGATGTGAAGTGATTTCATAGATGGGGGCTGTATTGCAAGGTGTGTAATTATCACGACTACATAGTCCAAGGCATGCTTTAGGAGAAAAAACCTGAAAATGATCAAATATAACAGTGATCTTGACAACATAGAACTTCCCACTTTGTTTGGACTCCTTCAATGGAAACTATGTACAAAACAAAGCATCTCCAAAGTCCTGCCTTTGTTTTTCTAGCACATGTACAGTCAGCACGCTTGCAGTGTGGACAGTCCACGCTGTCGCACATTTTGGCCAGCATGTGTACATTTCTCCAGACGTCCACAGACGTGGAAAGTATGAATTGATTTTATGAGAAACAGATTATAAAAAATGTAGCACAACCAGTCATGTAAGATTTTAGATCAATCACAGGTAGTCCCATGGTGGGCTGTCCCTACACCCTGTACAGTGCTCAGTGTCCTACGTTTGACCATGTTTACGAAGGCAGTGCTCTGCTGACTTCACTGCTGTTGGTGTGGGCAATTCTGGTTCTCCTTTTACAACTGCTACTAGCAATCAGTTGATGCCACACATTGTCACATGTGCCGTTACAGTGTGCTTACCTGACTGAAGTCTGGGTCTTTCTCTCCATCCATTTTTGGATTTTCTTCCTTTTCCTCCTCTGCCTCAGAGCTGCTGGCGTTCAGCTCTGGAGCTGCCTCCTTTATCATCTTAGCAGGGGACAATGTAAAAACACGTACTTAACCACCTTTCAACTACATCGACTGTGGAAAATACATAGTTCTCTTTTTGAACACTGATGAAATACAGTTGTTAATGTTTGGTTGACCTCATGTTTTTGTCATACCCTTTTGTCTTCTATGACTTTGCGGATATAGATGGTTGCTTGGGTGTACTCTCTGAGGTCCCTCTGCTGCTGGAAAAGGAAGCTCTCTCTACACTCCCAACACAGATCTGCATATATTAAAACATAAACCAATATCAAATTAATCAAGGACAGTAAGAAGCTAAAAAGGGTCAACACAACACTCCCAAAGTTCAAACTGTTACGAGTGTTACAATATGGCTAAAGACATGTCTAAACTTATCAAACAATCCTTGTTCATAATCCACGAGCCATTTCCCCTAACTTTGCAGTCTTACCAGGCTGAGTGGTGTACTGGGTGGTGGAACCATTTGGTGTGGTCTGTCTGAAGCAGTGGATGGAGATTGGCTGGTCTACAATGAAGAGTCTGCTGATCACATCCCATTCGTTGGGCCAGAGCAGAGCTATACTGTGCAAGACAAACAGCACAACATGAGACCGCAGCAGTGTCCACAAGAACTCAGGTGGCAGTTCTTTATATATTCATTTAATCAACACAACTGGCCCTGTTGTATGAAAAGCTGCATGTCTTTTTTTTTTAAATTCAGATTTGACTTGACTGTCGCAAAATCCTCACAGTTCTGAGTTTGGGTTCTGACAGGTCTACAGATTAATGCAAGATTAGCTAAAGAAATTAAGTAAGTGATCACAATGCCAATAATGTGTATGTTTATTAGGGGTCTACTGATGATAGGTCTGGCTAGTCATCAAATTTGATATTCAGTATTTGTCCACCTGTCTGTATCCTTATTGTTTTTTAACAATTCCTCATTTGTGAAAATTACTATAAAAACGTACAACTTTGGCTTTGATGCAGCTGCCTCTGTCTGTACTCAGCACTCTGCGGTGGAAGTCGTGTCAGAAGTATGCAGCTTCTGATAATGTTTGGGTTTGCTTGGGCAAATGACCTATGTTACAGATTTTTGAAGTAAAAGGACTAAGTACAACCCCCTGCAGTATTCTTTCTTGTGTGTTAATGCACTGTTGGCCTCCATTTCATGAACTTAAAAACTGAAAAGACATGGTGATTGTGAAAAATGTGGGAGTCTGTTTTGTTTTTGCAGGTGGGTTCAAGTGTAGTACACTTAGATGTAATATTCCAAAAATAAGCACTTGAATATTTTATGAGAAAGGGAATACATCCAACACCTTACTAAGACCCCAAGAATACACATGATGCAGTTTTGCCAAGTTTCACTGTAAATAATCAGAACTCACTGTTGTGCATCTCCATTGATCAGGGAGTCGTAGGTGAACATGAAGCCTCCATGAGGACAGAGCAGCAGAGTGTTGCCCACATTAGACACTGGAGAGGATTTTGTGGGCCGCCTGGAAAAGACAAATTGGGGGACCAAAATACTGATTACCATCAGGAACTTGACAACTCAGAAAAGTAAATGTGGTCCTTTATACAAACTAAACAACTTTAACTAGTTGTAGTCATTACCACAAACACATATATTGATACCAAACATGTCTTCTGATTGATTCCTTTTATAGAAGGTCGACCTGTTCTTGAGTGTCAACAATGAAACATTGCCTTTAAAATGTGACAGCAAACATTCTGTTCACTTTACTGATGAAACAGCCATACCTGATGAATTTTCTCCACTCATCCACAAAAAACAGAGGGACTATGTAGAGTACATCTGTGCCCTGGGGAGACACACCAGAAAGGATTTACTGTATTCACAATCTATCATTATATTTGGAGAGTTTCAATTAATGTTGACTTTCAACAGCATTATAGATTGAAGAGTTGACATGAAGCGTACAAGACTGACGAGGCTTTTTGTTTACCTGAGGCCACTTTGTGAGTGTTGGCCGGTTCTTTTCATGGAAGAGGTTGAGCAGCTGGTTCTTCTGGTCAAGAGCCATCATCTTACTGACAGCCTCATTGTCCTTCTCCTCCTGCTCTAATGTCTACACAAACAAGAAAAATTGTAATTCCACAGCTAACCAAACAGCACATCTCCCAACTATCATGTCTCATACACAGTTTGTGACTGTCGCATAGCTGCAGATGGCATCACTTTGGGGCTATTTCTAGCGTGACATTAAGGGGTGATGGTGTATCAGCAGTTGCCATTAAGCCTCTGACCCGACTTTTAATAGGAGCAGCATTGATCGGGGCAGGAAACTTTACAACAGGAAGAATCATTAAAGTTTAAACTTTCCATCGGTTGTTAAACTACTTATCTGCTACAT
>NW_007580028.1:0-63156 GCF_000690725.1 Stegastes partitus
TTTAGCAATGAAAAGTGAAAGGAATTGCAATTTGAAATTCACTAATTAAGTTCTGTTTACTAATCCCAGTCAACAGTTTGTTTGCTTGTTTGCAATCATTTGCATCTCTGTGGATTTGACAGACTGCTGCTTCTAAATGTGTTCAACACAGAAAACACGAAGAATCTGAGCTGTGCAGAGAAACAGAAGCAACGTATTGACTGAAATCAACGCCGGATGGAGTAAATTTAAAGTTCTAACTTATTGATCTTTGGAGTGATTCTCATGTAGACGTCTGGCACAAAACAGACTCAATAAATCCTGACATGGAGCCTGCTGCACACAACACACCTCAGCGAAGGACGGTGTAAATCCTTGCCGGAGTGTGCGAGTCGGCCAGGCAGAAAATGACAGCTGACACGGACAACAGCTCGGCTGAACTACATCCAGATATAGTTTGCGGCCACGCCCCCACACCTGCATCCACCAATCACGGAGCAACACAAGCCGTGACTGACGGTCTGCACCTCTGACCTCGCGGGCAGTTACGAAATGAGGTCTGACAGAGTCCACAAACCGGGCTAGAGAGCAGCTGTAGAAGTATCGAGCAAGATTGTCGATGAGTCACTCTGTGCTTAGAAATTAATACAAGATTGGTCAAATCCAGGAAGGATGGCAGCTTTGTGTATTTGTGTGATCACAAGGAAGCAAATAAGAGCTGTGTGACTCCTGCTTCCTGCCTACAAAGCAGCTCAGTATTTACCAAAACATCCACGAAGAAGCACCAAAAGACGAGCAAATTAAGAGAGACCAGACAGCGAAAGACGATTAACTTTTCTCTCTGAAGTGCTTTGACTGAAGCTCCTCTCGCTCTCCACCGGGTTCGTCTGCTCATGTCCTTGACACAGTTAGATCGACGTCACTGCATGCAGCAGATTCCAGCCCTGGACACAATGTCAGTGTCTCACACGCAGACACTTTCTACCTGATCGTTTCCCCCCCAAACTGCCGGGTCAACGGCCGATAACGTCCTCTGCTCAGACTCTGCAGAGAAGCGGAGCAAAAAAAAAAAAAAAAAATGGGGAGCCGAGGACGGAAATAGATGTGGCACAACATCCCTCAGTTCCTCGCCTCAGACCGTTTTGACTAATGAGCCAGTTCTGCAGAGGGGTTAATTCCCCAGAGGATGCACGGGGTAACGTCAGTGCCCCCTTCTCCTTGCCCTATTTCTCGTTTCCGTGTGCTCGTCTGAGTGTATTTTAAAGCTGACATGAAGCGTTCACCCTGCGCCGGGCATGGCTGGTCGCTTTTCTTTTCGGGTCATAATTCAAACCCCTAACCGACGGCGAAAAGTGGACCAGCTCGCCGTCTCGTATTAATAACCCTGGAAATCGCAGCGAGATGGAAACCAGAAACTGGAAACATCAGCACAAAGTCAAACTGCCGGCTTTAAAAGCTTCAAGGAAACAAGCTCGTGGCCACGTTTGATCTCCAGACAGCGAGAATAAATCTGGGAGGCTCTAAAGTAGCACTTTTGCCTTCGCGGTTACCAACGCTGAGGTGCCTTTGAGCTGATCTTTAACCCCAAACTGTTGCTGTGTGACTGCCATGTCGAAGGTTCCTGGAATAGAACGCTCATGCCAAGCAGACACTTATCTTGGACAAATAAAGGTCAGACAACAAAACGTCCAGTTGCAAGGACAGTGTTGCACATGAGACACGTTCGCTCGCTGCCAGGTGGCACGACAGACTGTCCTGGATGAAACTGGGCTATGGTTTACTTCTGTTTACAAAGAATGCCATACAGCTGCATTATCCAGGTCCAGGTTTAACTCATTTTCTGAAAGTTTTCAGAGCATCGTCAAAATTGAACACACTGAATCACACAACTTCCAATGATACCCGTTACCTTAACAACACATCTACAAGGAGTTTGTGTTGTTGTTCTTGGTTTATCGCATCAACAATGATAACGCTCATGCTCGTAACATCTTTAGATGGTTGGATCCTTTTTTGTGTGTGGATGTTCATGTGTGATTTTGTGACGTATTTTGGGATCGTGGACTCCAGGAAAGCAGCAGCTACTTTGGCCTAAACCGACGGGGATTCTGATAAATATTCCATCTTTTGACCTTGTTAACATGTTCAGTTGGTGTTTTTCATATGCAGGAAGACACATCATGAGTAAGCAGTCAGTGGCCTGGCTGAGCATGTTGAACCCATGAAAGTGTCCAAACCACAGATTCAGACTTTAAGGATTTCAGCTATAAAATTACATTTTTATACGACAAACTGCATGGTTTCATTTTGGATCCTGGATTCCATTTTTTTTTCTGCTGGAATACCACAAATACATTTCTAAATAACGTATATTGCAATTTATTTTATTGCTTTACCGTTGCTCCTTTTCAGTCAGCCAATCATATATCAGATCGAGTGGCATTTGTCACCCTGATAACCCAGAAAATGGAGGTATGTAGTGAAAGAGTTGTATTTTAACCCTTTCCTAAACCTAGTCGTGTTATTTTGGTGCCTAAACTTAGTCAAGCTTCCATTAAAGCGTGATATTTTCGAAACTCTAACCAAACGGTGAGTGAAAACCAAAAGTGAACAATGGGTGAAAGGACAATTTATAATGTTCCCAGTCTCTTAGGTTAAAATCCTGCAGCACTTTACTACCTTACACTGACTTTGTGTCAAACTGGAAGCCTTTTCTGTAACATCATAGATGACAAACTATTTTAAAACCTTCAGGTTCGTTGATTTTTGGGGGATTTTATGTATATTTTTGTAGGGTCATAGCTTTAATCTCCATAAATATTAATACTTCTTCGAGTCTTTGCCTTAATATTTATTATAATCAAGTGAAGTTGTATTTTATATCATCCTTTGACATGTTTTGTTGAGTGATTAGTGAGAGAAGCAGGGGCAGTCAAGAGGAAGCTACAGCGTAGAGTTACATCGAAACCATTTTAAAGCAAAATTGGATAATTTTCATGGAAAAACAACAGTTTTTCTCCCCATACTTCTTCAAGTGTGAAAACATTATGCAACACTGTTTGTCTCCATATAGCTCAGCAGTAGAACACTTATTTTTCTCTTTATATGTCTTTAGGATCAACAACGAAATGTGACACTGTTCTCTTGCAGCCCTTCAGGTGCAATAACATGTTATCAATAACTTTTTGAGTGTAGTGCCCCACTGCTATTCTGTATAATTTTTAGTACAATTCTACAGATTGTGTGTCCTTCCATTATGTACATTATCCATCATGTCATACTCGTATATATTCATGTCTATTCATTGTGACTCATCCATACATGGGAGCGCTGCACATAGTCTTTATTATATCTTAATTTTTAGCCTTATTGTACTTTTTATATGTCTTGTCCTGCTACAACATGTAAATTTCCCTTGTGAGGATGAGTAAAGTCTAGCTTATCTTATCCTGACTTAACTTAGCTTACTTATCTTAAATATGTACTTTTGCTACAAAGACATTAGTTTTTAGGGATTTAATAAACAGCCAGAGATGGGCTTTAACTTTGCCAACATTCAGCTGGCAAGACTTACGCTAAGGACGGGACAAGTGTTTAATATGTGGGAGTAAGCTAACAATAAACATCTTGTTTATTTTTTCATATTTTAAGAAATAAGTAGCTGATTGCATTTTTCTAGTAAGTTGATCTACACTAGATGTAGACAACCCTGAATGCAACACAAGATACATCTCTGAGTGGTTATTGAAGTGCTCAAAATAGAGTCATTCATACATTTAAAAGGGACATTGTGCAGTTCAAACACAAATGCCACCATTTGATGCACTCTAACAGGTTGTAGCTTCAAACTACATTGTCCCTCGGAAGGTCAGAACAAATTACAGATGGTAGAGGAAAGGGAAAAAAAAAAAAACACTCAATAGCACAATCCTAAAACTTCCAATCTGAAAACACCTCTTCTGGACAAATAAAGGAAGAGAAACAGTAATGATAAGCAGGCAGCAGTGTCCTCAGGCTTTTTCTGAAGGAAGGACAACAAAATTACAGCAGCCTGCAATGTCACACCACTTACAAGAAATGATTACGTGTGTGTACCTGTGCGAGTGTCGCTACGTGCTCCTGCACTGCAGGTCACAGGTTGCTTTACCTTGAGGGCGTTTCACAGGAGTGTTTGTGTGCGACTGTGCGGTCGCCCTGAGTGTCGGCGGGTTAACACGACCACCTGAGCGTCCCCTGGCACTTTTCCTCTGTCATTTTCACCGTGAAGGTCACAGCAAACAAGACACGACCTCCTCCTCCTCCTCCTCACCCTCCCTATCCATCTTTCCCCTCCCACCTATACTTCCAGTGAGATTCCTGAGTGTGCTCTTCGATTTGTACAAGGTGCAAAGAAAAAAACTAAAGAAAAATACAAAAACTGCATCGATAAGAGGTTAGTCAATACCATCAAAACTGTGCAATGAAAATGATCTGCACAGAAGCAATGAACTCTAAGTCATCTTAAAGTAAACAAACAAACAAAAAAAAGAAAATATGATTAATTCCTTTGCAGAACAGACTGGATTTTCTAATATCCACAAGTGGTTTCATTTTCTTTAAACTTACCACAGGGACAAAACAAGCTACGTTTGGTTGTAATAAATCAAATTTCACATGACAAATGTATGCAAAAGGCAGAAATAATAAAGAAATGTAATTAAAAAATAAAAAAGTAGATGGCAATAAGATATAAGTAGCATACATTACTGAAATCAAACAAGTAAAGCTGAAATAAGAATAGAATAGATAAGTGAAAAGCAATGCTGGCAATGATGCTGAGGAGGCAATACACAATATCATGCATGATAATGAAATAATCACATGAAATATTTCTCATTACATCAACAATGATAATGAAATATCGCACATTAAACTGAAATGTTACACCTGAGAAATGAGAAAATGAATTACTGCACATGAAATAAGATGCTACACATGATATAAACACTGATATTGCACAAACTCCTGAGGAGTACTATGGCAAATAATATTGATATTATTATGTAGATCTGAAAACAAATCACAAATCAATCACTGTAAAATGTTCTTATTTGCCTGTTAACCACAAGATGGCTGCTGCATGTCAGTCTTTCTGCTGCCACCTACTGTACGACGTCACTTTTAGTGCCTCTTCCTCCGGGAGCTTTTCAGTGTATTTAAAGTGGTTTCCTAATAGTTTAAGCCAGATTAAACGCTAGGTTAATAGCACGTAGATAACCTTTTGTTTTATGTGTCCCTGGGTGTCGCGGACAGCGTGTTTTCCAGGCCGAAACATTTTCAAATCAGGGTGCTAAGCCGACTGAAGCCCATTTTCAGCAGTGTTTACAAGCCCCGGATATGCTTTTAATGCAAATCATTCAGCGTACTGATTACTCACCTACGTCCACCTCCCCCACCACCACCACCACCACTTCCCAAATTCCAGTTAGAAATCACTTTGAAGTTCCACCCCTGAGTGGAAAAAAGAACCCACTGAAATATTTACACTTTAGTCACTTCTCTCAACAAAGGATCTAAGCCAGAATTCCTTCTCGTGGGAGCTTGAATTACCGCCGCTTCCTTTGTTTTGATTCATGTGAGGAACTTTTCTAATCTGATTACTTGGGGGGTGCGTTCTGAAGTTCACACCGAAGGCAGACAGATAGTCATCGGTGGCTGTCAGCTCAATAATTCGCCTTCATGCGGGGAGCAGAGCAGGATGGAGAATTACCTCCTAATTCCCTCCGCACATACTGTAGCCTGACATTTATCCATGATGCGTTTTCACACTTTAAGAAGGGCTCAAACTCACACAAACAAGCCCGCTTGCACACCAGATTCTTTTAACACCTCCAATTAAAAAAAAAGAGGCCGCGTCCAAAAGCCCTGTCAAGAGCCAAATCCCCAAACGCTTGGCCCGTTGCCCTTTTTTCGTCATGTGAAACCAAGTGGCCAAACTTCCTCCCCGGAGGGCCGAGGTGGGGATGGATGATGGTTCAAAGTGACTCTTATTGGGGGGAAAAAGGCACATAAATACCTCTTTGGAGAAATGTCCTTTACACTTGTGAGGACAGAGAAGTCAGAGGTCACAAGTATGAATTCAGTCCCATCATCGCTCATCAGTGCAGCATATGACCTTAGGAGGACTAGCATACTGTAAGGGAAGAGCAACAGGTTGTTTTGTGAGGCTACTACTTCTACGTTGCCTCAGAGGTTTGTGTGGAATAAAGAAAAATAATTTGGTGCATATATAATAGAGACGATGCCCTGAAACTACGATTCTGTTTTACATAGCTGACAAACTTCCTTTAAGATCGACTTTTACCTTGTTGACGTGTCTCTATGATGCTTCTTATAGAATGGAAGACACATCATTAGAGAAATAAGCTTTCTGCTTTGAAACTGCAGCGTATCGATAAGTCTCAAAAACACACATTCAGACTTCTGCTTTCATGGATAAAGAACCGATCCTGCCAACTTACGGGGTGCCAGTTTCAATATCATTATTCTTTAGAATTAGTTTCTGGTTCAAACGTTTCCATTGTTGGTGTAGAGTAGTGTTACAGCGTCTGAGCAGAGTTGTAGGTGAGCTGGTGTGCTTGACCTGCAGCGGGTGGGGACTTTGTGTATCTGTATGAGCATTACTTGATAAGGAACCCAGACTAGAGGAGAAATTGTTCATTCTGGTTGGCCTGAGGTCAGGAGGGGTATTCATGATCTTGGGCATCCAGTTTTTAATTTCAGCAACAATGGATATAATCTGAGCAATGGAGAACAATGTTACATCTATGAATGAAAGCCTAAGGAATAGCAAGTACAGAGTAAAGTCATGGTTTTAAACAGGTTTTAACCGTTTTGCTGTTTTAACAATGTTGTTTTGCTAATTACACATAATACATATTAAAGTATTAAATGACATGATAACAGTAAATAAAATAAATCACATCAGCTGCAAAAGTTTGTATTTTTACAACTGATTTGTTCTTTTAAAATGTTTGACTAAAAAAACACTTTACCTTTCATTGTATTTAAATGTGCAAAGAATATTGTAATTTTACAAAAAGAATTGTGTATATTAAAGGCTGAAGAATGCTAAATCATTTTAACATGTTATTTTTACAGTACTTCACTGTGTTGTTAAAATAACATATCTCCAATGACAAAAAAATGTATTACTTTAAATATTGACTGTAAAAAACAAAACAACAAAAAGAGGTCAAAACCGAATATAATGCCCACATCAAAAACCTGTATTTTTTTTTAGAAATAGTAATTTGTTCTTTTTCAGTCAATTACACCATTCTAGTTCTTTTGAATATTTTTTTAAACATATCTTCCCGAGCATACTGTCAGATTTAGTTGTATCTAGTGAAGAAGATGGGACCCAAAATAGACCCCTGGGGGACTCCACTGAAGACAGGAATCTTCCAGCATTATGAAAAGGACCTGCTGACAGTTAAACCAAGCCAGAGTCACATCACTGATGCCAACAACATTCTTCAAGATGTTGTGGTCTGTTACATTGAAGGCTGAACTGCGGTCAAAGAGGATAATGGCAAACAATGAGGCCTGTTAAATGCAGCCGTGCTACTGATATATACAGCTGGTGTACAATGTGCAGTGAAATTGAAGCAATAACAGACGATCGTGTCAATTGTCCAGATGGACACAGAAGCGAGATAAGCCAATAGCTGGACCTGTTCAGAGCCCTGCACCAGTCACAGGTGGATCGATGCTGTGACAGCCCACAGGGGCCTCCATTAATCAGCCAGCAGCAGTCCTGTCCAAGTCTCTGCCCACACAAGAACACTAGGAAAAACACTCACACACACACACACTGCACCTATAGGTGTAATTGCTGACCATCACACTTGGCAGTCGGATCCACAGAGTGAGCCTTTCAGCCTGACAGCTTCTGAACCCAGGACCTGGGCCCAGCAGCAATAAGAGGCTGAAGCCGATGCGTCACTGCTCAGCAACAACTGTGGCCTTTTCTCACAGCTATCAGCCACTGCATCAGACAGAACCAAGATAACTGCACCCAGACCCTTTTCCACATGAGTTTTCTCCCTTAAAAAGACATGGAACTTTGAGTGTGCTGCTCTTTAAACACACCATCAAAGTTTCACCATTAAACCCCTCCTCGTATCAGATTTAGATTAACTTGACATACAGTAAATTACAGCAAAGGGAAAAAAAAGGGGGAAAAGATTTCAATCCGATTCAGTTGCCGCACAAGTAACCCGAGCCATTTGTCCCCGCCGCCGTAAGACTTCATCTAAAGCATGTGTCGCAGTGTTCCCCTCACTGAAACAAATGCCATGCGACATGATCTAAATGTGGACCACCCAATAATCAACACCTCTTCTTCTGGCAGCCACTCAGAGTGACCTGCAAAAGTTCTCCCTCTGTTCTCTCCAAATCTGCTGTCCACTACTGCCACCATGTGGAAGCTGTAAACACTAACGTTCTGGTGTGAGCAAGCGCCACATAAGAGCAGAGCGTCGCCATGGGTGGAGCGCAGTGACTGGTTTTCTGGTCGGCATAGTTGTGTGTGGCAGGAATTGCATGGGTTTAATTGCGACACTGTGGGGACTGACAATAATTTCTTTAAAGTGCGTCAGCGGCATTCTGCTGCGGTGCTGCTGGTGGATAAGAGACTTTTCTATGGAAGAAATGACCAACAGCTATTGTGTTGATTGTTTTGTAAAGGCTTACAGTCTACTTAATGTCTCCTACAAAGGCCTTACCGAAGATCTTTGCACCTAATCCAGCTAACAGCCCTCATCTTAGGTCAATGTGCACCTACAGTAGTAGTGATAAGGCCCCGTGCTTCATGTGCTATAAAAATATCACAAATATTTAGTCTAAGGGTTAAGAATTAAGAGAACGTGTGGGTGCATTGTTGTATCTGTTATGTACATGAGAGGAACTGAATGTTCTACACATGACACAGACCTGAAACAACTTTGGAGCTGGCATCAAGGGGAATAAAGTTAACAGTGAAACAGGAACGTAACAGTAGAAAATGTCCAACTACTACCGCATGGGCATCATCACTGCCACATGCCGAGTACATTTCTCGATTTCAACTTTACTGATGTAATGCTAAAATTCTTTATAATCTTGCAACCCTTGACTACTTAGGCAGCAGCACTACTGGAAGGATTAGAGCAAGAGACGGCGATTGGTCAATCTGTCCTGTCAGCTAAATCGAAGGGGAACAAACACGACAGACTCAGGATGTTTTGCAATGTTTACAACCAGCCTCAAGCTTTGACCGAACTGTGTCATCACCAACAATCGACTTTACTGATTAGGTTTAGTACCTTAGACTGATTAACTTGTCTTGGTTGTGTAATTGTTGTGTCTCTCTGCCCAAAGACAAAGTGTTGTACTACAAAGCAAGATCAGTAGGTTATCAAGATATGTGGAGACTAAAGTCAGAATTTCCAGCGTCACTAAGGTGGCTCTCTCTCGTTGGGAGATATTTCATGAATAACTGCAGGTTCTTCTGATTTGTAAATTAGAGGCAATTTGTATTTTACATAACATTACCAGTTGAGTTCGTCAGGCCAATTTGTACCACTTTAATACAGTTCCTTAAAACTAAACTGTTTCAGCCCCAATCCGCTGCTTTTTTTTTTTTTTAAACCACCATCAAAAAAAAAGGTATCTGCACATTTGATCTTTTTTTCAATGTTCCATTACTGGTACTGTCTTTACTTATGTTAAATGATCTGTTCCTTCTTTCTTCTTTCTTTACTTCCATATTTAACAGTGAAACTTTATAAACTCCAGTCTTAAGGTGCTGTAAGGATTATTTTATCACTATTATTAAGAAACTATTTGGGTAAGTTTGCATCAGAGATATTAACCTCACACTTTCATTTTGCAATGTCAATTCATAATAGACCTACTTTAAACAAAAATGAAAGTAAACTCACCATAGTGCAGTGTCTTGATCCTAAAACCAGTGAGGAAAATTAACACCAGCCTCATTTCTTTATTGGAAAACAGTTTGGCTCAAAGGCAGTGATGTAATCTTTTCACTAAAGCATGTTGAAAGTCATACAAAGACCACATGGTTGATTTATGATGTAACAGAAGTTTATTGAACAAACTCATGTAATAAATTTCCAAAATCTGTATGAATCACTTAAATAAATCATATACAACTTCACTCACTTTAGCATTAATTGCACAAACATTTATACCAGATTGCAACAAAAATACTTATTTAACCTTGAGGGAATCTGAACCAGCGATGCTGGGGGTGGGGGTGGGGGGGTGCTTTAAATGTCACCTTGTATCAGCCAGGTGAAGACCGACCGCCTTTTGCTCTGCTGCTCCTTCAGCCGAGCTGTGTGTCCTGGCAGGGGTCACCTGGAAAACGCTGAGACAACAGTGACTGTGGAAAGCACTTGTATTCATCGCAACACAATCGACTTGTGCCATCAATGACAATGCAGATCAACAAAATACCTTCCCGGGTTTACCTGGATTTTACAATCCGCGGTGTAGACCGGAGCTGAGGGCGGTTTCCTCCGGGCTCAGGAGCGCTCCCTAGCGGTGGGGAGGCAGCGCAGCGAAGCACCGCTGTGGGATAAATAAAGCCCAACCATGAATCACGCACTATTATCAGATTGCACCACATGGCCTGGGCTACACAACTAAAATGTCATCAGGTGCACACATGACAGTCATGCAACATATTTACAAGGCAACCATTCACACCTTTTTCATATTGAAAAGTCTCTGCTCGGGGAAGAAAGGCCACGCCAGTCTGTCACGTACGCCACGTAGACCAGTTCGTTCCGGTTACCAAGTCAGTGCAAACACTTCTTCAAAGTCCCTCTGCTGGAAATCAAGGCAGCTGTCACAGTCCGCATCCAGAGCCGCGGACACACTGCTTGGTGAAAGACATTCATCATACACATGTGCGGATGTTTCGTGCGGAGCTGATTCAACGTCTGCCTTCATGTCTCCGTACACGTTACTCATCAGGTACTGCGTGGTGTTCTTTGGCGCCATTGAGCCCGCCGCTGGATGACTGTGCGCCCGGGCCTCGGCGTGGTTTCCCGCACCCACGGCCTCCATCTCCTGCGTCGCGTCCAGGTCTCCCAACATGTTAGCCAGGTTAGCTAGCCGTACCCGTCTCTGCACCATGCGCTGGTATTTTCGGATGGCGGCGCGACTCTGCTTCGGGGCCTCGTCCTCCTCTGCGGACACACGGAACAGTCTCCACCTCAGTTTACAGCCAGGTTTCATCGTAGCTCTCCTCAGACAGTCGGTGTTGATGTGCTTCGACCTTGCAGCCATCGTTTCTCTACACATTTCTGACCATAAAGTAACTACACAGGAAACAAAAATGGCGGCTGAGTGAGTTAGTAGTTTTCGAAGTGGAAGCAAAAAATGTCCTCAGAAATATTAAAAAGTTTCTTTAAAGTCAAAAAATAACGTTTTCTAATAAGCTACACTTACGTATATGTAAAAAGTTGAAAACAAAAACAAACATTTCCTAAAATATCGGAGCTCTAACAACACGTCCTGCTCTAAGTTGTCTTTCTGCAAAAGTCCGTTAAAACGTAACGCTCACGTAGAGTTTTATAAGAAGAAGCACCCACAATCCTTTGCGCTGTGATGGTATCAGTGCGGCTGACTGACGGTGCTGCTGCCTACTGGTGTGGAATGAGAGAGTACACATAAAATATATAAAAATATTAAATAAATACGTTTCATTTTAATTTAAACGAGGGTTTAAAAATACGTAGTTATAGAATAAAGACAAATATATCTTTTAAATGTAAGAAAAAGCATTTCATCCCTACATCATGCACTACCGTCACAGAGGTTATAATTAAAAATGGCGTTACTAAATAAGCAAGTCATTGGGGAAAATAAAGTTAGGAAATTCGTCTTTAAAACAGTAATAATAATAAAATAATAATAATTTCAGATTTCTCTAAACTACTAGTGTTGAAAAAATACATTTTCCATTAAACAAAGAGCCAAAATGAGGGAAATATTTGTTTTCTAGTTTCATGATTGTATAATTTAGTGGCTTTGTTTATTTTTTCATAATATTGTTTCATTATGTTATATTAGAACACTTTGGCTACAGAGTATTGACAGTGCCGCTTACACTCAATGTGGCCATTATTTTAAAAATAAATAAATAAACAGGATATGAAAATAAATAAGTAATCAAGTTAATAATATCTTGCACCTCGATTTTTTTCTTTTATTTACTTATCAGGACAAAACACACTGATCAATATTTTTAGAAATGTGTTAGCCAGATGGTAATTTTCTTTTTTTTCTGCAATTCTTTGGCAAGATGTCGTGAGAACCATTCAATTATTACATTAACCTATAAAATGTGATCCCATCATTTTAACAGTAACAGTTTATTAGAGTTAATATAGTTTATAGCTAATCCATAATTTTATTTATCTAAAAATGTTGTATTTGACAACCTTTTATCGTATATTCCCAACCACAGTGGCTAATCGTATAAATTCAATTATTTTTTCAATCTATTTAATTTTTTTTATTTAACAACTGACTGTCTTGATGGTGTCTTTTTTTGTTTGACTATGTTGTAAATAAATCTTCAGTGGCATTGGCCAGAGCAGCCACTTCTGATTCTTAACCGCCACAGCTGCACAAAACAGATAACTGCTGTGTGGCCAGTACAGTCTTTCAAGTGAAAACCACTCATCCAGCTCCGTTTTGACCTCCACATAAGCGACTATACCGGTTGCAACAGGTTTGATTTGTTTTTGCAGCAGTGCCAAGTGAACAGTTTGACTACACAACAAACTCTTCTGCATTTTAATAAAATCTTGAGCCTGAAAGAAAACTGTGTCAACGTCATTTTAAACCGTATCATCTATGTGGTGTATAGTTTCTTATTGAGGTATTCAAGAACATCATGCATAATGCTCACAATCACAGTTAGACAGAAACATTAAGGGGACGGTCTTTAATATTCCAATAGCTGTTAATAATTGACCATTTGGAAGGCCTTCTAAGCTTGTGTACCACTAGATGGCAGACTACAACATGAAATGCATCTTCAGAGACAAACTGTTTTTAAAGTCGCACCACAGAGCTGCATATAGATAAGAGATGTCTGGTGTGTCTAAGTACAGATACTCTCTTGTGGATACCTGTTTATCTTGTGATCCTTAATGGCTTTTTATGAGCATCTTGAATGAGTGATCTCCTGAAGAAGGTCTGAGGCCTGTACTTCATGGATGCATTATAACAACCAGATACTGGACTCAGAGATGGTGAATTGCAGTTTTTTTCTCTCTCTCTCTCTCTCTCTCTCTTGGCACAAAAGCCCAAAACATTCCCTAGTTTCTGGGTTTGCTTCTGTGCTGTGCAGGTCACTGCACATAGAGTACACATTAGTGTTTTCCCCTGCTGGCCCCCGCCTGTGTGTTTCTGCCTGACCCAGAGACCTACAATGGGATGAAGTCATTCAAATAAAACTCACTTTTTTTTTGGCTTTGGGAAGCTTTTACAGCTATTACGCATTTTTTTTTAAGTAAAAGAAAGGGTAAAAACGTTTGCAGTTGGAGGTGTCCAGTTTTATAGACGTCTCTGTTATAAGGCAGTTTATTGGAGAAAATTCTTCTGGGCTGCAGGAGAGTTTTATCTGTGCTTCGTGTTGAACATTTTCACAAAGCGCCGCAGTCCTACAAACACTCCATCCTCAGTACAGTTAACACTGATAATGTTGACAGATTTGCCATTTACATTTTACAGGGAAAGTCAAGAAATGGGTCTCCTGTTAAACAAAAAGCAAGCTTCTCATTTCCAGGCACGACTGTGGCTTTCGAAAGCTAAAACAACCACGATATACTATAGAATACCAGCTGTTCCTTCTCACTGTAAGTTATTATAGACCCAAGGGTGTTGGCTGAAACATCTTTCCCCCCGACGACTACAAATGTTTCCAGATGATTTGTTTTAGAACGAGAAGGGTGTTAAATACGCATGCGATAGTTACACAACATGCCTTGATATCGCCACTGCCAGATGTGAGCTGGCCGTGCACAAACATGCTGCATGACTCACATCAATGAGAACTTTTGAGAGTTCAGCCAAAACACTAGTATTACATTTCTTGTATTTTCAGCTATGTCTAGTTGGTTGTGTGCTTTTGTAATATGCGTGTTTTGTGATTTACATTTGACACCAGAAGTTTAACTACACTGTAAAAAAAGACACATGACCTTTTTTTCTCACTGTCTGACATTAAATGTGACTAAACGTTTCCTGTTTTAGGTCAGTTAGGATTACCAAAATTATTTCTATTTGCTAAATGCCAGAATAATGAGAGAGAATTTTTAGAGATTTTTTTTACTACTTTCTTCAGAGTCAGAAGTTTACATACATTTCCTTAGTATTTGGGAGCATTGCCTTTAAACTGTATGGGTCAAACATTTTGAGTTTCCTTCCACAAGCTTCTCACAATAGTTTGCTGGACTTTTGGCCCATTCCTCCTGACAGAACTGGTGGAACTGAGTCAGGTCGCCTTTTCAGCTCTGCCCGTAAATTTTCTACAGGATTGAGATCAGGGCTTTGTGATGGTCTCTCCAAAACACTGACTTTGTTGTCCCTAAGCCACTTTGTAACTAATTTGGCAGTATGCTTCGGGTCATTGTCCATCTGGAAGACCCATTGGACCCAAGCTTTAACTTCCTGGCTGATGTTTTGAGATGTTGCTTAATATTTCCACATCATGTTCTTTCCTCATGATACCATCTATTTTGTGAAGTACACCAGCCCCTCCTGCAGCAAAACACCCCCACAACATGATGCTGCCACCCCCGTACTTCACAGTTGGGATGGTTTTCTCAGGCTTGCGAGATTCCCCCTTTATACTCCAAATGTAACGGTGGTCATTATGGCCAAGCAGTTCAGTTTCAGTTTCAACAGACCACAGGACATCTGGAATTAGTACCCAAGGATGAACCAGACTTGTGGAGCTCCACAATTCTCTTCCTGATATCTTGGCTGATTTCTTCAGATTTCCCATGTTGTCACAAAAGGAAGCAGTGTGTTTGAGCTGTACGTTAAATACATCCACAGGTGTGCCTCCAATTAACTCAAATGTTGTCAATTAACCTATCAAAAGCTTCCAAAGCCATGACATCATCATCTGGGCTTTCCAAAATAGTTTGAAGGCATCTTAGTGTATGTAAACTTCTGACTTTGAAGAAAGTAGTAAATAATTCTCTCTCTCATTATTCTGGCGTTTAGCAAATAGAAATAATTTTGATAATCCTAACTGACCTAAAACAGGGAAAATTTAGCCTGATTTAATGTCAGACAGTGTCACAAAAAGGTTTTATGTCTTTTTTTATACAGTGTATTTAAACATCTGGTTTCAACTGTATGTAAATTGCTGCTACCGCCCTGTAAATTTGATTCAGCTTCATTATGTTTTGAATAAAGACAGAGGTTCTTAGTTTTGGTTCCTCCTTTGTTTCTTCCAGCTGTCAAGTGAGTTTGCTCTGAACCCTGCGGTTTGTGCTTTGATGTAATCCAGTACAGATGAAGGACGTGCTGTAAACTGTTTTTGCTTGTGCATGCCCGACTGCCCTCCGGTAAGGACAAACAGATCCCCCGTTGCAACTTGATCACCTCGACATGAATTAAATGTTATTTACTCCTTGGATGTTGGAGAGCGTACTAAAGAAAAGCATAGATTAACACTTTTACTTTTTCTTGTCTATTTGGTATGATGTTTAATATAATACCATCTATTGTAAGTCTGACTGGGGTTTGTGGAGCACACATGGAATCAGAGTCAATTGGTATTCTTCAAACCTAACCCATAATTCAGAAGAAGAAGGAGGAACTACAAGAAGAAGAAGAACTGCAAGACACACAACTACTAGAGGAAGAGCCACAAGAAGAACTACAAGCAGAAGAACTACAGCAAGAAGAAGAACTACAAGAAGAGGGTAACCAGAAGAAGAAAAACAACAACCACAACTAGATTAACACAACTAAATGGACCAAAAAAACAAAGGATGAGAAGAACTACAACAAGAAGAAAAAGAACTACAAGAGGAAGCACTACAACAAGATGAAGAACTACACAAAGAAGAGGAACTACAGGGATGAAACGATGAACAGGAGGAGCCATAAGAACTCTAATAGGTGAACCAAACAAACTAGCTACAAAAAAGAAGACGCGCAGGAAAAAGAAGAACCACGAGAACTACGAGGAGCTGAACTAAAACTAGAAGAACCAGAGGAAGACGAGCAACTACAAAGAGAATAATAAGAATAACCATCAGGAGAACTACAAAAAGAACTACAACAACCACAAGAAGAAGAAAAACAGCTACTACTAGTGGGGAAGAAATGGTTGACATGCTTTGAAAATAATTGCTTTTTGTACGTAAGTATGCAAGCTATTGGCAGCTTATGATAAATATACTTTTCTTTCATGTTTTTGTTTATAAAAACCCAATTCTTTCCACTATGAATCACTGTATACACACATTTCCCCATTTTGCAAAGCTCACTGGGAGTCAGGACAATTGCAGTTTGGGGAAATGTTTAATTGAATTCCCACGTAGCTGATGGAGTTTTCAGCTAGTAGTTGAAACATTGATGACGCATTTTTTTTTGGTGAAGCTTGGCCTTGTACCCATTGGAGGGCAAAGCGCCAAAAGACAAATATCTCTCCTGGGGATTTACAGAATGGAACTCTGAGAGCATCCACAACAGAACGAACGCTGCCTCCCATGTGCTCATTTCCCATTTCTATGTCCGGGAATCGGCGTTGGGTTACTGGATGTTGTGAATCACACTTCACCGTTGGGTCTGGAAGGCAGACACGGAGCCTCAAAATGCACTTTGAGGTGCAGCTGCCAAATGCGCTCTGAGGATTTATGAAGATTGCTTGCAAAACCATCCTTTTTGTTTTTGAGGCTGCAGAGTTACATGAGATTATCACTGTTCACTTAATAAATGCATCTCCAGAAGATCGTAAAGTGCCCATCCAACAAGCACATTTTTACTAGTGCCACGTTTTTTGGGGTTTTTTGTCTGAATGAACACGAGAATGAGCAGTGACATTTTTTTTTTCAATTGCGTTTGCTGAAATAAAAAAAAAAAAAAGCATCTATTATTTACATCTGCTGATAAGTGGGCAGACTAGGATATGGCACAACACAAAGACTGTGATAAAGAGCGATGGAAGAGAATTCATTTTCCCAAACTCGACAGCGAGCTGAGAAAACCCAGCTGCTTTAGGAAAATGTCAAAATACTTGTGAAATGCCACGACATGTATTGTCTGTACAGCGGAACAGTTTCGAATTGTTTCTCTCTTTCTGGCAACTTTTTTATCAACAATCTCATCGGAACAATGGAAGTGACCTCAGATACACATGGTGCTGCTTTTCTCCACTGTGTCTGTAGGTTGCATGTAGGTCTTGAGAGTGTGTGTTTGCGTGGGCCAGGTTTGCGCAGAGCTGTGTGTGTGTGTGTGTGCGTGATATTTATGGGAGCTGGGCACAGTTCAAGTTTCCTCTGCAGTGCAGTAGCTCTCTGGAGAGAGAGAGAGAGACGGGGGAGAGAGAGGGGGAGGAAAAGCAAAAAGAGAGGGATGGCTGAACTGCCCCGACTGCACACCCTAAAAACACATCACTCACTGCATGCTCACGCAAAAACCACCGGCAGCTTTATCAAGCGCACATTCGCATCATCTGATGTGACTCCGCATGTGTGCGGGCGAGATATGCCCGCCGACTGTTGACGCCCTGAATTTGATCTTGCGAGTTCGTGACCTTGAGTGAGGGACTTATACGATGTGCCACCAAATACATCCTGATCCGTTTTCATTTCATTCGCACGTGAGTTTGTTTTGTCAGATCTCACCTTCTCATTTAGAGGATAGATGTCTGTCCACGCCAGTCTCAAGTAGCCCACGGCGGCCCTGTTTATCGAAAGGCAACAAAGGTCATCTGAATATCAAAATGAATGATTTATAGGATATGCTTGCCTGGAAGTCTAGGCCAGCATTTTTCATCTCCAGTCATGGCGACTGGCTGAAACACTGGAGGTTGGTTTTCAGGACCAGCTTAAGCACCTCTGATGGACAGAGTGTTGTGTGTTGTATTATACGATGCACTGGATTGTGCATTGTCAGGACTAAAAGGAACTTTTGGTCTTCCTGACTTTTGTGGTTAAGATTTCAATTCCTGTCAACCAGGATGTGTCAACAGTCCCAAAAGAAGTGGCTTGCCAGCACCGAAGACAAAAAAACAAATGATTGGCCCGCTCCCAATCTCCACTGCACGTACTTTGAAGCGTGTTTTCCTGTTACGTGTCTGTCCCACTGTCGAACTGTGAATCGCACGAGGGTTTCTGATGCCGACTTTCCTGCGAGACTTCTTCCGTAGTTCAAAGTGGATTTGGTTGACGTCTGGTCCCCTCGCAGACTGAACACAAACAAAAATGGACGACGCTGGAGAAGGAATCCGCCAGGACGTTTATCTCTAAGCGACAGCATCTGTCTGTTCACTGTTGTGGTTATTTATCCCACGCTTTGTTGAGCTGCTGGTATTCTCAGTCAAGCGTCCACATGTGATTTGCAGATGTTCATGGCTTTTCTGACTTCTGATAGAAATAAAAAAAAAATAATACAAAAAACAACTGTAACTTTTCAAACAAGGAGAAATCAACTGAGCAGTTATTCAAACTGTGAATGCAACATAAGTCAAAATTCAGTTTTCTTTCATGGCAATGCTCTGTTTCCAATCGAATGCTGTCAGTTTAGTGTCTCATGTCTCCTTTTGATACGGTTTCAAGCCTTCACTAACCCACACATTCAAGCAACAACAGCTGTGAAACCAGTTAAGTCTCCAGCGTTCTACCCCGTGGGCCTCTGCTTGATGATTAGGATTTGGCCAAGAAGCCAAAATTTCAAACAATCACTTTAAATATTTCCTGGTCAAACTACACTGCTAATAGCAACGGTAAAACTAAATAGACAATTAAAACTATTAAGAAGGTTATTACCATCAGTTTTTCCACTGAAGCATTATGATGCACAATAAATCTGAAAGAAACTATTCAGGCTCAAGTTATTTTTGTTAAAGCTGGTAGATGACAAAACACGAAATGAAAACCCGCTACTACCTCCCCCCGACCCAAAGTTCCATTTGGAACAGTCCACATTTTCAACACCTGGTGGAGCAAGAGGCATTCATGTGCGCGTGTTTATAAGGAAACCGTCTCCAACAGTGAGAACAATGATTAGAAATCAAGACACACAAGAAAGTAGTGAGACACAGACTTGAATAAAAAGTAGTAAGTAAAGCAAATCAACTAAAGTGGGTCCTAAATTTAGTCGATCTACACAAAACCAAATATTTAACTAAACTAATAATCCTGTATCTCTGTGGAAACAACACGCCCATGGCTGGAAGCATGGAGAAATCAAGAATGTTATACGTGCAGTGTATCATAAATTCTAACAAAGAAAAGTGGAATTTTTGGATTTTTTTTAAAACTTCTTCTTTACAACTTTACTGAAAAAGCCTGGCATTACATGTACAACATTTTTCCAAGCACCCACAGGTGTTCCCAATGCCGGGAAAACATTCAATTAAAAGTACAGACATTTTTACGATGTATGATTTTAATTTGTCTCCATACTTCTGAACAAATTTTTGAATAAAACATGTAGAATGAAGGGATTTTGATGGAATATTGCAATTTTAAACTCAGATGTGGTAGTTTTACTACAGAACTGCACATGAAAGATGAGGAGTTCAAAGACTCGACAGTTATTGGCTACAATAAACTTCAATTCTGACAATTTTTGAAAGAAAATATGCTTTTGGTGGGTTTTATAATTTATGTGGTGAAAGAAAAACCCACAGTCACCAGAGAAAAGCTTAAAGATGTTGATTAAAGGTTCACATTTAGTTTATACTGAGCCAGAATTTGCAGAAGGGAGAATATTCATTGCTTAATATGAAATTAATAGCACACAACAACAACAACAACAACAACAACAACAACATAAAGGTTTAGCAAGTGGGCAGCAGGGATCATACCTACATTTGTGTTATTATTAATCAATCCTAAACTAATAAACTAACCAGCTCTGAGAAGAAATCTGCACAACAGGCTCAGATTACTAATTGGAAGGGCAGTTTCTACCTTCAGAATATCAAAGTAAGCACAATTACTAATTTGACATTCATGTGTACAACTGCTCCCATCACAGTTATGTGAAAGCTTCTTGTTTGCAGCACACAGGTTACATATTTCTACATTTATATAACGCACTATATGCATTGAAATTGTTTTCAAATTCTGCCCATCAGTGCAATAATATCACAATAATTAAATGCATTTGTGACACTGTGATATTAAAACTGCATTTTAAAGCAAGAGGTTGTCTGAACTGGGATTCGAACCTGAAATCTGACCTGAACTCCTTCACACTGACACATCCTTAAAAACACCACGATTAAAGGTCAGAACGCTCAACTGAACTAAAATAATGCCGAGTTTAATTCCCAGGCAGTATCTGATTGGCTCACGGTCTTACATTTTTGTTATTTACCAGAAGACTAGTTTGCACGGAATAAACAGAGCGGGCCAAAGGAAAACCAAAGGAAGTGGTGACGTAACACAGAATGACCAGCAACAATGGGTCTCTCCGTGTTGTTTCTCTGGATGCTTTTTAGGTTTTGAACCATGTTTCAGACAGATTCCTGTGACATTTCAAAGTTTAAGAGACTCTAGTGCTCCTTTAAATCAGCTCCTGATTTAGTGATATTTTTTTTTTTTTCACTTTATTGTGCCAGAACCACCATGTGCCCAATAAAAACGGCTCGCTCCGTCAGATCTGATACTTGTTGCCATGCCAACAGACTGAGCAGCGCAGGAGAACATGTCCATCCTTCAATCTGGTAGCCGAGTGGATACCATCAGCAGCCTTTGTGAGGGTTTTTTTTTTTTTACTACGCTGCCTCTCATGTGTGCGTGATTCAATTTTGTTCCATTCATTTCACCGTGTCTGTTTTGGCCATAGTAAAAACTCCCCCAGCCCCTGTACGCCCACTGACCACCTGCTGCACCGATGCATGCTGGGATCTCTCAGCCAGACAGATTGAGCAGATGATCGGCCCAGACAGCACATCCGTGTGTGCATCTGCCGACATGCCAAATGGGCTTAAAATGTCAGTTTGGGAGAAGCAGATTTCTGTGAATAAGAATCCCAGGCAAAGGTTTCTGTCGTCCGAAGTGGACGCTTGGAGCATGCTGTTGTACATTGTGTTCTTGAGTCAGGTGCCACCATGTGTGTGTGTGGATGGCAGTGTGTGTGTGTTTGTGTGCTCCGCTGGTGTGAGACAAATGCAGTCTCTTTTAGCGTTCACCTCACTGTGCTGTGACCCAGGCTCTAGCGGGATGTGGCTAATGAGAGCTATAAATATCCTGGAACAGACCTGGCTGGCGCTCACAAGACCATAACCTCTGCACACAAACACACACACACACACACACACAGAGCCATGCATGCTCTTATTCCTCCAGCTCCTCCCACAGAAGATGACTAGAGAGGAGCAAAAGGAAGAGGGAGGGAGGAAGAAAACCAATAAATTATGAACAAAGCTCCTCGGCAGTCAGATGCAGACCCCCTGCCTGCTCTCCCACCTACTCGTCTTTCCACCCACTTGCCATTATTCTCCCAAAAAAAAAACTCGGCCCGCGAGCCCCCCCTCAGCCCCAGCAATGTGAGTCACGGCAGCTTGTGTGGGAGTCCGACGTTTCTCCATCAATAACTGTGATTGTGTTATCAACAGCAGTAATTTAAAGAGGGGGGAGGATGGATCGGCGGATGGAGGAGGAAGAAAAATTGTAGCTTGAGGAATTAATCAAATGATGCAACACAGGCTGTACATTTATAGTACATTTACACACAAGCAGAGCTGCAACGACGGTCACTGTAATTAGAATTAAGGGGGTTTTGCTCTTTGCTTTTTGACTTCTGGGGTTACAAACAAGCAGCAGGGAGGACGGCCGTGACATTTCAGAGGCCGCTATTCTTACTGAGCCTCACTTTCAGCAGACTACAGCTCCATCTTTGCCTGTCAATGTGCTGCAAAAACCACATTTTTCTCAAGTTAGCGATTCATTTCTAAAGCAAGATGAATGATTGCTTCTCGACTGGTGCTCAAGTAACGATGGCTTCTGCGGTCGTCGTGGGGCATGAGGAAGGACTGGATAAACTCCTATGTAAATTTTTATCTTTATCTTTATTTTACCAGGGAAAAATGTTTGAGAATCAGTTCAGAGAATCAAGAGACGCCAACAGAAACAGATACATATGAAAATTACAGACACAAATAGACACAAACCGTAACATGAAACAAACGGAAACAAGTAAGAAGCATGGGAGCATATGCATGTGAGCAAAGATGTGCATGAGGTGTAAAAAAGTGTGTGTATATATAAGTAAAGTCAGCAAGTAAATAATTCAGTTTGATCATGATTAATAAATGGTTGAAATAGCCTCCAAAAAGTATGAATAACAGTTGACGAATATGCAGAGAATAATGGTGGACCATTGAAAAGTGCATTAAAATATAACTTTAAAGTATGTATATGCATGTTTCTTTTTAGTTTCTGCAGGTGGAGTCCCATCCTGAAAAGCCAGAACCAAGACTGTATTATATCATCAGTGGACCTAAAACACAGCTTATTATAATAATGCTTAAAAAAAAATCTCAATATCTTACACGTCTGGTTCACATGAAGCCTGAATGGATCTTGGGGTGAGCTTGTTTTGTTTTCACATTCAGATATCTGATTGCTTGAACAAGCAAATAATGAACATTAAACATCCAAATTATAAATAATAAATTGCTTTTCTATTAACGTTAATGTTTAGTTGTGCCATGTCATGTCTTCATCTACTTTTATCCCCTATGAACTTCATATCCAAGGGTACTAAATTAGTAATATATTCCAAAGCCAATTCTTCATTTGGAATTTCAGGAAGTGTCAGCAAGTTGACTGATAAAAGCCTGTTGGTTAAACATCATATAATCCTTTGTCTCTTCTAACACAGTGGTAGCAAGGGCCCGGAAGAAAAACACCAGGCAAACTAATTTTGTCCCTTCTGTTGGACAAAATCCAATCTATCAGAGCCGATCTTGAGGGACCCTTTAGATTTGCTCTGGTCGACTCATGGGATGGATTGAGATCGTCACACATTTGTTTTCGACAAAAAGGCTCGTTTGTCCAGTAATTTAAATTAATGTCTGCTAAAATCAGCATTTCCGAGCCACTGTAGGGATCAAGTGGCAAGAAAGGCAGTAACTGGAAGTAACTCATGCAAAGCAGGATGTTATCTAGCTAAAACAACATGTATGCAAAAGGTCGGGTAAATGCCTCTACATGCAGCAGTGTCATGCTCTCCAAGTCACAAGATAGCGTATAAAGACAATTTGTATTCACATAGTTCTCTCAGGGACTGGAGCAACACAGTTCCTTTTAATAGTAAATAACAAACAAGCACAGTAAGTAATAAATTCCAGCATCATCTATGGTGGACTAGATCTATGTTTTAAGACTGCATCCTTTTTCCTATTAATTGGATAAACACACAGTTCGGGGGAAAGAGATGGAGGAGATAACGTGTGAGGTCAGATTCGAACCAGTGATTTGGCGTTTATGCGGCGGTTACACGGTTCATGCCTTCCCCAGCTGAGCCGCCCGAGCGCCCCCGCGACCCAGTTATGACGCCGACACAGGAACTGGGTTAATTTAACGGAGAATTTTCTGTCCGTGTCAAACGCAAAGAAGAGGATGTGGTTATAGCAGAATGAAACTCTTCTACAGACGCGTGGCAAGTAGGCAGAGAAGACGTCCAATTAAAACAAACTATTCCACTTGATGATATACTGTAGCTTGGACTAATCTTATGACAATATCGCTTCCAGGTTGTTTTTCACCAGACGCTGTGACATCAAATGATTCATTCAACCAATGTTTTTTTTTAGTTGCCAACAATGTGCCACTGTGTTCATGTTTTTTCTACCCTTTTGAAGTCCTTTCTTCATTTTAAATTCACTGTAATTTCCCAGAAGTAGACTCTCTTTTTGCCACAAACTCTAAATTCCATCCACAAACTACTTAGTGTCCAATCATAGCTGAACAACCAGCCAGGCACAGCAGGATTTTTCCACACAAGACGTGCAATGGCCTCTGATAAGACATACACTTGGAATCAAACGAGTTTCAGAGAGTGGTTCCTTTTTTTAAATTACCTTTCCAAAACCCCCCCAAAAAAATCTAGAACAAAGGGTTTGATGAGGGGAGTAAACATCAGCAAGTTGGGCTATCTAGCATACTCTAGCATGCACATGCTAGATAGCCAGGCATGCTAATATTTGCAGTAACCTCAATTACAGGAAATTAGGGGCATGATATCAGCTAACTGCATTATTATGTGGGGTTTTATGTTATTTTAATATGTGTACGCTGTAGTGGAAGGTCAGTTATAGACATTCTCTATATTAAAAAGTCTCCATTCTAAAGGGTGTTTCTCTAAAAAACCAAAGCACTCCTTAGATTAAGACGTATTTTGTTTTAACTCTCTGTTACTGCATTCCACTAACTAGCTTTTGTTCAGTTTACTGTAAGGACAATGCTTGACTCCACAGCACCATTCACTCTGCTACATGTGCTGCAGGCGCTGGCAAATGTCCCATAAACAATGGAATCTGAGCCATTCTGCTGGACGAGCTAGACAAAATTATCTCAATTATCTGATGTTCTGTTGAAAAATCATATATGCTGGTACTGATACATCTGTGACATTGATCAGCCGGTGATGTTGAGCAATGATACTGTCCAACGGATGTCAGCAATATTGGCTTGTAGCAGCTAATGCCTTCTTCAGGGCAAAGCGCAAATGAACTGAAGAAGGTAGGCCCATTTATACATGCTCAATAAATCAATTAGACAGCAACACACAGGTGTCAATTATCAGTCAAACAAGTGGCACCAATAGACACCACATCCAAAAGAATTTTACTGATCTAGTCTATTGATTCTGCATATGAAGAGACATCTACACATCTACTACACATCCACCCAAAAGCATCAACAAAAAGGTTAAACGAGAAAACATACATGCAAGGAGTTCAAAATGTCTGCTGTGCTGGAGCCAAGATGCCAGGATAGCATGAGCAGCATCCTCCTGCTCTGGTTTACACCGCAGCAGCTCCGACCAAATTTGTATTGATGTTAAAATGCATCATCCATCCATTATCTATACACCACTCAATCCTCACTAGGGTCGCGGGGGTGCTGGAGTCTATCCCAGCCAACGGAAAAGGCAACAAGCCAACAAAAGGCCAAAACAAAAAAAAAAAAAACAAACAAAACCAAAATCAAAACCAAGGAACAATTAAAAACAACAAATAAACCCAAAAAATTCCCCGAAGGTCAAAAAAAAAGGAACAAAAAAAGTGGAACCAACGACGTAGGACTGTGGGAGGAAGCAGGAAAACCCAGAAACAACACACAACCCACGCGGAAAACAGAGAAAATCCTAAACAGGATGCGAACCAGGAATCTTCTACCCGCAAGGCTATTCTTTTATACCTATATGGACGCTGACTTGCTGTCTTAAATTTGTAGCTTTAGCCTCTTTGTATCATAGCCATCATATCACTCATCCTTGTGTAATCCATTGCTTATATGGAACCTGTTTACAGGCTCTTGGTTTACAGGGAAAAAGCTGGAACATTTGCTAGATTGATAAAACCAACAACAGTCATCACGTCAGCCAACAAAATCCATCCAGTCATCGACTAATGGGAGAGAAAACTCAAGGCCCACTGTTTCAGAAATGACCGCACCACTAAGGTCACAAATCAGTCGTCATTATAACCTCACATACAGATCGAAAAGCTTCACAAGCAGAGCACTAACTCTGCGTATGGCTACTTTAGACCTCCTCACTGCAAATGGCCTTTTACAGTAATGTGACACTGCTGAAAATTTATGCTTGGCATAGCCCTGACCTGCCAGTTCATTTCCTTAACCCTCTTTTAGATTCAGAGTACTGCTCATTGATTAGCCAGTAGAGATTTTAAAATGGATGACTGGATTTGTACATGAGTGGCTCCATTTATTTATTTATTTATTTTTATTTTTTTATCTTTTTACCCACATCGATATTTTTCAGCTTCCTCAGGAGGGCCGCGCCGCACTGCACCTCAATCAAATTAGCAATTTCCATTTACTGTGGCTTGTGTCTGCCCACAGGTGGCACCAAGCCAGGTAGTTTACTCAGATACAGTCATTCCTGCTTCCGACAGGTGGGAATCTCATTGGTCCAGACAGAGGAGGGCAGTTTGATTGGTCCAGAGGCCATTTCACTGCTGCCACTTTATCTTTCTTCTGTCCAACTTTTCACTTCCTCTCTTTTGCCGAGTACCTCTTATTTGCTGAGCCAGCAGGAAAAAAAAAAAAAAAACAAACAAGCAAAGCAACCCGAACGACAACAGAACAGAAAACCAAAACAGAACACAAGACAAAACCAAACAAAAAAAAAAAAAAAAAGAAAGAAAAGGAAACAAACAAGAAGATGAAGTTAACCTTGTCCAGATGTGATTGTGGTAATAGATTGTGAATGAAGTGTGGATTTTACAATGACAAACAGCTTTCTGACTAAAGTAACTGAGGCAGGGAGGGGAAATGAAGCATCGGGTTCACTTAAACATGATTAACTGAGTTTTTTGCCCACACGGGGGCAACCACAACAAGGTACATGTAATAAAAGGAGGTCTAACATTCCCCATCTTTTAGCTTTGTTATGCTCTCCACCAACTCCAACTCTTTAGCCTCTAAATGCTCGGTTATGTTTACCTTCTAACTTCTACCATGTGTCGGCTGTTTGGTGCTGTTCACTTCGCTTACAGTAGCTTTTTGAGGTGTTGTCAGTGAAAACTGCTACCAGCAGCTACATCTGGAAACAATGTCGACGAGGAGCAGTGGGACAGAAAGAAAAACAAAGCAAAGCACCGGTTAACTGCCGATTCCAGCGGTAATCATCTGCGGGTTGTAGCTTGACGCAGCAACTTTCAGCATCGCACAGAGCTCAGTGGTTTAATCCACTATGTCAAATATTGATTTCTGAAGCTCTAACTGATTTATTTGTGCATTCCGTCAGTGCACAAGTTCCCTTATTAGGTTTGAATAATGGCTCCAGAATTACAATCTGATAAATCTGTTCATTTCTAAAGTGGCTTAAGTTATACTGCAGCCCCTAAATCTCATCTCCTTCTTGTCCATTCCGATGGACTGCATGGGCCATCTCCAAATTAGCCTCCGTCCTTTGGAAAGCATCCCGGAGGCTTTCTGCTTGCTTCCCCCTCTCTCTCTGTTGGCTTGGATATGCGATACATTATGGATTGGATGGAGGGAAAAAATGGCAGACCACCAGGGAGAGAGTTGGAGAGCAACACATGATAGCTCTTTTCTTTCACTCGATTTATATTTCTTGCTTTTGTGAGCAGAAACATTTTGTTCTACCAAAGAACCCTTCAATTTTTCTTGTGGAGACATTCGCCAATAGTAATTAGACAAACACAGGGGGAAAAAAAACCCAGCAGTCTCTCATTGTGTGGCTTCTGTGCAACTCCAGCATCAATAAACTGTTATTTACTTTTCAGTATTTGGACACATTTTATTCCTTACGTTTTGGATACTGAAAATGCATTTTAAAGAATCTCACAGAGCACCTCAATACCTTTCACCTTCGTCACTCACTAATTGAAACATTCCTGTGTGCTGCTCACCTTCCATCAGCCTCCCTTGTTATTCGTCCGTGATGTTTCCTCCGGGGAGGGTGTTACTGGTGACGGGCCAATCCCGTAGCTTATAGGAGTGCAGCGCCGCGCCCTAATTGGCCCAGGGGCCCTGCTGTTGGATGTAATGAGAGCTGACATCAGGCGCCGGCGAGGAAACATGTTTGCGTTTGCATGTCCCTAAAGGCCTCTCTTTGGGTTTGTGTCCCCCACCTCTTGCTCCCCTGTGCATTTACAGGCAGCCGGAGAGCTCAGGCAAGGCCACTGTGCATGAATGTGCGCATATGAAGGGCGTGAGAGAATATTAAATATGCAAGAAGGAGCAGGAAGGAGCAGAAGCCATTTAAAAATTGTGCAAAAATGGACTGCACCAACAAGAAAGTAAAGTAAAGAGAACATTTCATAGCAATATTTCTACCTATATTATTGTGCTCATCGACATGCTGCATAGTTTCAGACTCAAAGACAAGCTGCTGAAGTGAGGAGACATCTTTGAGACGATAGACGGTCTTGAAACAACAGCTTCAGACATTGATGCTAATTGCAAAATCTAATTATCTTAAATAAATTGTGAAACAACCAGAAATTGCTCTTCTTGACTCGACCTTTGTTCCCCAGAGAAATCCTTGCCCTCGCAGTCATCTAACACCAGTCACAGGCTTTTGTGCGGCTTAATTGTTGAAGATATTTGGGGGAAAAAAATCTGCATTTTGGAAAGCACATGATGTTTTCTTCTCTCTTTTTTCTGGGCATACCAGTGCAGATCCCGACAAAGGCTTCGCTTGTGAGATTGGTTTGCACTGAGGGATGAATTTACATAAGCTGAGAAAATTGAAGTGGCACAGCAGAAACACTGCTTTAATTTGCTTTCCCGCCGCCAACCTTTCTCGCCGCCTAAAAATATCGCTCGTATTCAAGACGAGAGAAGGATGACGGAGGGGGGAGAGAACATTGTCAGTTAAACGCCGTGAACGGATACAGTAGTGTATTCATTCTGTACTCCTAGTATACTCCATCTTATCGTTAATACTGTTAAGGATTGGAACGAAATCGCTGTTGCCACTATTAAGGCAATCTAGTTCATCATCCATTCTGTATGAACTGCTAGAATCAATCATTTGCAAAAAATCATTGACTGTAAATAAGCTCCAGTCTGTACACATGTAAAGGGCGGTGTCTCGGTGCTGCCTTTGTAGGAGAAGGAGCGTATCGAGTGTTTATTGATCTAACTCCTGTCTGTCTTTCCTCAACCGGAGACCTCCGCTATTTGTAGATTTTTTTTTTTCAAGTAAGCATGTTCAGCGGAGGCAGGAGAAGCGCGAGATAGTAAGATGATATTTTTTGTGTGTGTGTTTTGAGGTCGGGAGAGGAATGGAAGGATGTGGAGGAATGGAATCTAGAGGGAAAACCAAAGGCTCATTTAGAAACTCCAGCATTTTTAGCGGTCACGTCTGTTGGACGAAGGAATGAAGTAATGATGTGTGCATTAGCGACAGCGAGCTGTGTTTCTGCAACACAGTGTCATCCTGCACCACATCGGTTACCATAAAGCGCCGTGAAAGTATTGATCAGCTCCTTGAGTGCCTCCAACTGGGCTCCACTGCTGATACTTAATAGTGCCACACATTTTACCAGAGCACTAAAAGGGACAATTCATCTTGTTGTGTGTACTAATCTGGAGCTATTTGAGAGCGTTAAATAGAAGATTTGCAAGTGTGTAAATGAATCTGTTTATTAAGATGCAAGATGGAGCTGAAGACAAGCAGTCACCTGCCAAGAGTAAATAAAAACAGGATGAAGCCAGACAGCCACTCAGTACTGTTCAGCCTTTCATTATAGACTTAAAGGAGGTGATCTGCAGGTCCAAAATAGTGGTTACAGTTGCTTCTCTGTCCAGTCACTACTCACAGCAGAGCCTGAGTCTCTGCCACACTAAAGCTCTATGAATACAGGTCTGTTTTGTAGCACATCGGTAAAAAAAAAAAAAGTAAAGCGTAGCTAACTTGCATATATATGTGACAGAAAAAGCTGTTTTGAATGGCACACGAAACCTTAAATTCAAGTTGTGTGTTTTAAGATTCTTGAACTGAATGTTGAGTGGGTTCTAGGGGCATACTGTAGAAAGGCCTTCATCCATGTCTAAGTGTTGTTATTATAAGCTTTAATAGTCACAGACACCGTACACGTGATGGAGTTTCTTAATCCTACTCAGGCTTTAGCTTCTGCTACTTTCTATGGGCAGGTTTCTCAAATGCCAGAAATAGAAATATTAAATTGAGTGGAGAAAGAGTGAGGGAAGTGTGTGGTCAGACTGCAACACTGCTTGGATTGAAAAGTAACTGAGATAAAACTGTACAGAAAGAGATATAAAAAAAAAGAAAAAAAAAGAGAGATCTGTTTTTGTGGGAAGCCAAACTACATGATACCAAACAGACACCAAACTAATAATTGAGGTAATCCCACCGACAAACATTATAGTGTTTAATGCCAGAAAATTGCCTGTTCAAGCTTTTCATGGTTAGAAAAGACAGATACAACATTGATAAAGCACTTGATTTAGCTTTTTTAAAAATCATTATTCTAATGAGTGCGAACATTTGCAGTAAAATAAATAAATAAATAGAAGAAACTGTTTCAAAAGCATATGTGAGATCACAGAGGGGACCATAGGAATGAATGGACTTCTGGTCGACTGGTATATGTACAGAGCTATAAACAAAGCAAAATGTTTTTTCCGGCCTAGAATTTGCCTCAAGTACCTTCTGCGAGACTACACTGCTGCTAGGAAGTTGAGAAATCGATCAATTATTATTTAACAGACTAACAAGTTATTTAGTTTAGCTGTGAAAGCTACTCACTCGTACTCATCTCCCATGTCTGTAGAAAAAATGCATTTCCTTGAGTTGATCACTGGGGGCATAGGTTGTATGTAATACGGAATTAGGAACACCGAACACAGCTGTAGGGGCAGTGGGGCATTTGTTTGCTAGCTGATGATTAACACTAAATGCAAATTACAGCTGAGGCTAACAGGAATGTCTTTTGTTCTTTTGGTATTTGGTGGTAAACATTGAATGTATATTAAAGATGGACATAGCAACCGTGACGTGGACTTCTACCGTTGCCATCCTGGCCTCCTTGAACAGCACATAACAAGCAAGGGGTTGATCTCTTTGAGCCTGAGGACACCATACATGTCAATATAGTAGTAACCTGCTGACCACAAGGTAGCCCCGCCCTAAAGAACTCTCTGCTTTATCATCTATTGTCCTCAAATGGGACCAAAATTTACAAAAAGAAAAACAAGCCGGAACTAAAGAAAACTGACACTAGCGATTGATACCATAAAAACGCCAACAGATCGAGAAAGAAACTATAATTTTCTCAATCACTAAAATACTTTCTGACGTCCTTTTGCAACTAAAGAGTCGCCCCCAGCTTGTCATTAAAAAGAATGTAGATTTAAAGTATTTCAGGACTGGCTTCAGTTTTCAGCCCTGAAGCTTCGTCCATCTTCTATGAGGTCTATGGTCATAAACCGAAGTATTCAGGTGTTAGAGGATGACTAAGAAACTCCAAGAAGACTGGGTACTCCAATTTGAGAACACTGGCGTTTGCTCTCTGCTTTTTGCAAATAATGTTTGCTTCATCAAGCCGTGACCTTCAGCACGGCACAGTGTACAGCAGCAGGGATGAGAGTCAGTACCTTCAAGTCTGAGACCATGGTTCTCTGCCGGAAACCAGTAAATTACTCTCTTTGGGATGGGGTAAGTTGCTCCCCCTTGTGAGGGAACTTAGGTATCTCAGGATCTTGTCCAGACGGATTGTAACAGCAGTCATGAAGATATTGCACTGGACCATTGTAGAGAAGAAGAAACTGAGCAGGACGGAAGCTCTCAATGTACTGGTCAATCTGGGTGGTGCCCAAAAGAATAAGATCGTGGATACAAGCAGCCAAAATGAGCTTCCTCTGCAGAATGGCCGGGGCTCAACCTTAGAGACGGGGTAAGGTGCTTGGACATCCGAAGTAAGCTTGAAATAGGATCACTGCTTCCTCAAAAGCAGTCAGCAGAGGTGGTTTGGACATCTGACTGGCATACCTCCTTGGTGACTTCCTTTGGAGGGTTTCTGGGCATGTCCAATTGGGAGGAATCCCCAGGGTAGACTCAGAACTTGCTGGGGGTACTGCAAATCTCAGTTGGGCTTGGAAGGCCTTGGGATCACCTAGTAGGAGCTGAAAAACATTGCTGGGTAGAAAGATGTACTTAGCCTGCTGCTACCGTAACACAACTCCGGAAAAGCAGATAAAGATGGATAGATGGAACAACGGATAAGGAAAAATGCTAAACTTATGGTGGCTCTAGAGGACAATGTAGAGGATCACCAAAATCTGTAAGATTTATCCTCTAAAGACTATTAATGTCTGTACAAACTTCGTGCCAATCCAAACTGACTTTAAAATAGTTCATGGGATAAGTGAAATTTTTGACCTGCTGGTGATGCTAAAGGAAACGTCAACAAAATCGCCAAAGTTGTTCTATCCAGTCTCTTGGGACCAGGAATGTCCAAAATGTCATGTAGTTTATCTTATCATAGTTAAGATATTTCAGTGTAGTGCCATCACGAGAGCCAACACCATTAGCAAGGACTAAAAATATTACAATTCCCTGAAGATGGGACAGTTTCTTTTCAAGTAATCCAGGACCCAAAGCAAACACAAGCCTGCACACAGAAGTTCAGTGGCGTCCAATTTCCTTCACACCTCCCTAATTAAATCTCCATCATCCCTAATATGCTCCATCCTCTTCGCTATCTCGCCACACCAGATAGACAAATTAGGGCCTTGATCATAAATACAGCGCATGTGGAGCTGAATGGTCGAGCAGGGAACAGGAGCTTGGGAGACAGCTGCGCAGCTTTTGCTAACACGTCTTTAAAAATTCATGTCCTTCAAAGACAAGCCATGCAGACTGAGGCTGTGGCAAGCAGAGGGTTTCACTGATGCCATTGCACAAGAGCAGAAATATTCATAACCAACGAGCAAACTATACGGGCAGCCAAATACCTCTGCAGCCACACAAACCGAAAGCAGAGGAAACAGAAGCCTGAGAAAGCATCATTTCACAAGAACCTTGAGCACAGATTCGTGGGAATTTCAAAGATGAAAGACGTGAACAACTTTCTTCAGTTTTAAACACATCTGCTGTGCATTTGTCAAGACTTATCACCTACAAATGAGGCGAATTCCAGACCTCAAACATCAAAGCAATCTTAAAAGAAAACCCACACAGTTGAGGACGTTTTATTTTCCTTTTTTATTGGATTCCGGTGTTCACCTTGTATATGGATATGGTTGTTTTCATTATTTTAATTTTTTTTCTGGTATTTATCCTTCACAGTTTTATCCAGGTGGCACACACACTACTGGTTTACTTTAAACAGCAGTTCTGATGTATTTTTAACATGCTCAGGCAGGGTCGTTCACATCGGATGATCTGAATGAGTGAAGGATGTGGAAGTCGGAGTAGCGCAAAGAGCAATACCTTCAAAAAGGTGTTTTTTTTTTCCTTCATCTTTTTGTATCAAATTCAGTCAATCAAGGCAAATAAAGTACATTTACACGTTTAAAACAAAAAAAGCTCGGCATAACATTAAATATTCAAACTTGTAGGAAAGTTGAGCCCTCTGGACCCATATTCATCCAACTTGGGTCAGACTGTATTTACACGTGATTATTTGTTTTAACATGATTTACTAAAATGCCTAAAGATTGGGATTTGAAGCCACTATGCGCTGTGAATTTGTAAATTCACATCCAAAAATACCAATTTATGCCACCATCCTTTGAACAGTTTGTCCATTTTCAGCAGAGCTTAAGGGGCTGAAAGCAGACAAAAAGAATTTAAAAAGATGCTAAAACTCCTACATGTAGTGGCATTGACTTGATAATACTTTCCCACCAAAACATCGAGTAGTTTCATCAGATTAAAACAAATTCATTTCTCGTCGTATTGAACCCAGAACACATTAAGTTAATCATGTCATTTCAGGCAAAGTTTGCACATGGTAGGCGAAGACACACAGACAGAAAAACTTGGCTTGAAGTAATTACATGTAACATTTGGGACTCTGCAGTCTGACATCAGCATGAGCAACTTGTTTTCCTGCTGCCAAGACTGAAAAGTGTAAGACTTGATCATCATGAGGCTACAGAACTAATAGTTTGACACACACACACGGTGGCAGGTTTCACTTTGTAATCACGCAGCAGGAGGAGCGTCCGCTTAAAGGACGTTTGATCACGAGGCTGCTGCGGTGTTCGAACACGTGACCTTTCCAGGGGCCAGAATCTAACCAATCGGTTTCCCTGCAGCCACACATACTGTCGACTGATGAATGTGTCAAGTTGGCCTTGACAGGAAAGGAAGGACACCACAAGGCCGCCATTGTGTGTATGCCACGCTCTATTTTGGTCTGTTTGGCTTTTCCTTCTCGCTTTACGCCGGCACCTTTCAAAGAAATAGTTTGATATTTTAGGAAATGCGTTTACATGACGTCCCTCTTGTATCCTAAATGTGAAGCTACAGCCAGCAGTGAGTTAGCCTAGCTTAGCATAAGGACTGGAAACAGCTAGCCAGGCTCTCCAAGGTTGCTAAATGTGGTGTAAATAACTTGGTATATCTTGTTGGTTTAATATGTAGGAAATGCAAAAACAGCAAAATGTAGCTAAGTTGAGCAGCTAGCTGTAGCTTCATATTTAATGCACAGACACAAGAGCGAGAAAGCAAACATTCCTGACTTGATATAAAACCTGTGAGTGGAATGTTAATGAAAAATAACTGCTAACGTATGCTGCCCTTGTTACTGATGGAGACAGCGTTGCTCTGATGTGTTCTTCTGCGCTACGTCATAACGAAACCTGTTGAGACCGAATGACTGTGTTTTAGGAACTGACTCGCGGGTTCCACATGAATGCAAGCAGGAAGAACGCAAGTGCAATTTACGAGAACTTGAGCTGAGCTTTTGAAAAACTTTTAAAAGGAGATCTAAATCTAATTGGTCTTTTTTTTCTTTTTTTGCTAGCGGACCGATATTTACATCACAGATTCCGTTCCCTTTTCCACGACAGATCTCAGCTGAGCGGTCACTCAGATAGCATGGAATGAGGGCATGGATCCGAACATAACGAAAATATATAAAAAATCTGTGTACCAAAAGCACATACACATTTAAAAAACATCATGCTTACTTAAAATTCACACTATGTCACATCTCACTCATTCACAATACTGGGCAGGAGACAAAACAAAACCCCAAAAAATAAAAAAAAATAAAGGTGCAAATAAGAAACATCACAAGAGAAAGTAGAAGTAGTAAAATGAATTGGTCAAAGTGTTCAGAAAGTTCAGTTCCCAGTCTTGAAGAGCCTCATGTGCGTTTGGACTGGACGTAATTTGACTTTTTCCACTTTAGAACTTGGCCCAGCTGCGTGTAATTCATTCGAATTTTACACGTCGGGGATTATTGATACATCACGTGCTGTCCAAGGGATCCGAAGACAAGCCAAGAAAATCAAACACAGCATTAGAAATATCCCTCGTTTCAATGATTCTTTTTGCCTTAATGCGTCACAAAGGCACTGGACCTTGTTCATTTTAACAGATTGGATAAGACCATAAAGCACTAACCTATAAACATGTTCTGAACCTTGAGTTTGAGGAGTATTTTTAAGGATTGTGGTACACTCCATGCACTTTCCATGCAGAGTCGTCCTTTGCTATCGACAGTATGGCACAGTCACATCTATCACTCTTAAATAACATTTTGAAGAAATCAAATCAAGTACATTGTTTTTCATCTGCAAGGCCTGCAAGTATATATATATATATATATATAATTAAAAACAAAAACAACCATCTGCCTGTTGCCTTGGCTTCTACATGAGCAAGTTATGTTTCCCTTGTGCAAATAAAAATGCAAAGAATTCAAATAAAAAATAAAAATGGAGCACAGCAGAGGCTCAGTTATTCCTGCGCTCCGATGTAAAGTGATAACAATAATTACATGAATAAAATCACAATTTAACCTATCAGGTGTTCTGCATCTAAAAATGAAAAAAAACAAACAATAAAAAAAAAAGATTAAAATGCCACTTTGTGACACGGAGTCCTCTGTCTTTTTCTGTCACTACCTCAGTTTATATCAGTGTCTCACAAGAGCAGCGCAGGGCTGCGTATGAAAGAGACCACTGTTCCCTTGGCTTGGCACTTGACAAGTATAGTACAGTTACCAAGAGATGACTTCCAGCAGGCCCTCTAAAGAAGTGGGTTAGGCTGTTTCTTATCTAAAGAGCCTGCCTGTGAATGGATTGTACTAAAGAGTCACTCAGTGATGATGAAGATGAAACATCAATGAACGGTGAGGTACCTATGTGTTGTTTTTTTTTGTCCCGTAGCAAAACGTCCATTTCTGATTATACATGACGATAATGTTTTCTCCCTTGATGATGAACCTAAAACAGAATTCACATTATTCCTGACAAAAAAAAACAAACAAAAAAAAAATCACATTTGGCAAACAAAAACAATACGTGGACACTCGGGGGTGTACTCGTGTTCCCTTTTTCAGTAAAGGGTTAAAAATGCAACTTGGCTAAACATTCTCGGGGATATAGTACTTAAGACTCCATTTCTAATGGCTCCTGCTTTGAACTAAAGCTCTATTTGGCACCACAGAATGCCAATCAAGCGCTCGGTTGAAGAAAAGCAGGAAAGAAAAAAAAAAAAAAAATCCTTTCATACACATACCAGCCAGCTTTCACTCCTTCTCCCCCCCTGCCATTCTTTTTTCTCCGTGCATTAAATTTCACGTCTATTCAAGCTACTAGGTACCAGGACGCCATTATCTCTCCCCCGTTCCTTGCATCTCACCAGTCTTTCAGTGCGTTTTATTATTCCCCCCGGTCCTCCACTCCTTCTGTCTCTGTTTAACAAAGACCCCGAAGGGGGTTTGGTCCAGCTGCCCCATATGTCACTCAGATACAGTAGTCAGCATACAAAATCCATCCCCCACCCACCCATACATCCATCCCCACACACTTTCACAATTATTAGTCCCAGCTGATGCCATCCATTAAAGCACACATCCATGCACACACACACAAGGGGAGCTATATGGCAGGTTTTGGGAATGTATGAATATTTTACACTGTGTGTGCCTGCGTGTGTCTCTGTGTATGGTGGCCCTGACGCTGCTGGTCTGGGTGGAGGACATTCTCATGATAATTAGGGATTAGCCGGGGTTACAGCAGGAGTGTTTACAGACACAGAGGATCCTCAGAGGAAATATGCGCACTCATTTATTTCACCGTGACACCTTGCCGCCAACCCAAATGTCTTCATCTGCCTCCTCTAAGCATCAGCCGACCGCTATCTCTTCACTCCTCAAGGCGGTCTAACTCCCTCCTTCCTGAGGGGGGCAGCGCCCCACCCTCATGCGCAGCGTGCCGCTTTTGTGCAGTTGCCAAAGCTGCACAAACTCCTCAGGCATGGCGTGGAACCACTTATAGGGCAGGATGTTGTCGTAGTAATGGTGGCTGACCGGTCGCTCGTCCAGGTCGACGGAAAACGGCCAGAAGCCGTAGACCGTCACGTCCTCGCACAGCCCCAGGGCCAAGCTGACCAGGAAGAGCCCCGTGGAGAGGCGTTTGGCGTGCACGTCGCGGGCTTTCCAAAATTTGCCCACGGAGAGCAGGAATTCGGGGTTGGCAAAGAGCATGGTGAGGTTGGAGGAGCTGTCGGTCAGCGCGTAACTCGCCCGCAGCGATGGGCTGGTGCCAGGCTTCATGGAAAACGCCGGCATGTAGACGTAGCTGGGGCTGTAGACCTTCATGCTGTCCACGAAGCTTTTTCTTGACCACAGGAGGTTCTGAAATCTAAATAACAAAGATCAAACGGAAGAGAGGAAGAGTGGGGGGTTATTTTAAACACTGCAGTACAACAATTAAGATGAACATTTTATAGTCAGTCATTATCTGATGATTGGTCTGTTGAGTCATCTGCTCCGTCTTCCTCTTTCTGCCTGAAGGAAGTGAGCATCCTGTGCGCTTGCTTAAACACAACATAAAATTCATAACGGGTTGACTCACGTCAGACACGGTGGGTAAATTGTTTTCTAAAATGTGCCGTGTACAGTTCAGAGGCAGGTAAGACACGGAAATATGTATAAGAATAACTTTATGATTCCCAAACGGAATTGTGGTGCCAGACGTTGCTCGGAAAAAAAAAATCACCTCATAAATGCAGCGCCGAAAAAGCAATTAGATACAATAAGTATGCTTAAATAGGACCAGGGTAGAACATCACATAGTAATGCTGGTAATGACACTGAGGTAAAGGTAGTTGCAATGTTGTCTCTTTCTATTCATGCTTTGTTCTATCTTCTTTTATTTCAGTTTTTTAAAATCTTGGTCTCGTGTTGCTTTTATATCCGGTTACCTTTTCTCTATGATGCTGGGGTTGGCTGTAACCAGATGTGTTCTGGTCCCCACGTCCTCCACATATTCCTTTGAGAGCGGCGGAAGGTTACACCTACATGATCCAAACACACATGATTGGTTTATTATTTCACAAATGTGCTGCCCACTGTCTCTCATGTCCACAAACTGTACAGATAATGAGACGCTAAACTGGTTTATCTGAAGTAATTCACTCATTTATGGCTTGTTTTCTCTGCTGATTAGATCGGATGTTGCTGGAGAAACAGACGAATGTGAATGATTAAATGGACTGGACGCAGCAAGTCAGAGATATTTATGAAGAGGCCAAGAAGTCACAGCTAATGATTATACTGCAGGCAACGAAGGCAGAAGAGAGACAAACAAGTGAAATGGTGTGGCTGGGAAGAGGTTACGCAACTTTCAGTTTGGCAAAGCCGGCAGAGTCATTGCCATGTTTTAAATAATTAAAAATTGGAGCGACAACGCCTGTGTGGAATTTCCCCCCCACATTTGAGTGATAAATAGTTAAACATATTACATATGTTACACAATTCTCTCTTTCATTAGTTTTTTCCTCTTACATTGCACTTCACTTCTACATTGTGAAATTACAAGATAATGTTCCAGGTATAAATTACGATCACAAAATCATTACATCCGTCAAATCAGAGTTGTTTATGCTCAGCACATGGAGGAAAGGAAGCAGACTTGGGCATGATTCTTTGTTTTTCTGAGAAAGCATTGTGTCCTTGAAATGTTTCTTCCCTCAGGGTGTATCAGTCCTGCCCTGCTTCCCAACTCTTGATGAGTTTCTACTTTGGTTCGGGTTCGATTGTTCTATTTTCCGATGCTGCTGGGTCACTGTTTCTTTCCTTCTCCGGGAATTAAAAACCTGCTCGCCTTAAGCTGCTGGACCGACGGTGCTTGTTGGTGGTGGGGTCTAAAAACTGTTATGTCACAGTTTGACAGAAATCAGGATGAATGATGACGAGACATTTTCTTATCTGTTGGGCAAGGTCGTGTGATAAAATTATCTCTTTTGAACAGCCACATAACAGATTCCGCTTTACCAAGAATTTTCTACCCCACTGGTCACAAAACTGCCTCCAGTATGATGAAACACACCCAACTTCTGGGGGTCAAGTCACCCAAAATGCCCTCATCCCTTCATACACAGGTCAGTGATAATACTGCTAAAAAAAAAGAAAGAAAAAAAAGGCAGAATTAAATAACTTAATGTGTTTTGACAAACACAGGAAAGCTGTGGAGCTACTTTGGAGTGAGCGCTTCCTCAGTTGGATTAATAGGCTCCCCTACTACTTTTATGAGAATTCCCACGACAAAACTATTTATGATCCACGAGCAACTTTTTAAAGCCCACTTTAAAGTTGTGTTTTGGAACATGCTGCCTCCTGGATGTTCACAATTTCTGCCATGAAGCTGGAAGTTTGTCTCTGAGTTCCTAAAATCTGTGGTTTTACCCTCTGAATCCTAAAGCCCACCAGCCAGAAACCATAAAAACAGAAAGAATTCTTGAACTACAGAGATATTTAACCAAGTCTAAGTGTAAAATTGTGACATTTTTTGGCATCAAAATCACAAAAAAATAAACCGTGAAGCCATCGGTGACTCATCTGTGACCATTATGATAAAAATTCAACACAAAAATCACACCTGACATACATTCCTATGCACCTGGTTCGAGGGAAACTTTCTGTTTCACATCACACCACAATGAACTTTAACTAGCACAATCGGGCCAGTCAAGGTGAAGAGATCTTATTTTTTGCTTGTTGCTACTTCTGCAAAGTAACCACTGCGGTGAAGCACATCACGTAGGCTGTACAAGGAAATGAGTATTGATGGCAAGCATGTTTTTAGCTTCCCACCGTTGTATGAACACCATCCACTGCGGTACGGGCATCTAAAAATGCGCTCTTCTTGTCTGTTGGAGCCTGCAGTGTTGTAAATGCTGTTAATTGTAGGGCCCCAAAACTTGCAAATGTTCAAACAAGCACATGTGACAAAGTCACAGATGTGATCAAATGAGGAAGTTGATCACACCTGTAAATCAGTGAATCTAGAATCCTGTTCACCCACGTTTTCTTCTGCAGAAACTGTGTCATTTGCAGCTATTTCCTGATGCTCTCAGTGGTTCAGTTTGAACTCAAATGTCACGCACCTTTCTTGATGCACAATCTGATCTGAATTGTGGCTTCTACAACAGTTCTGCTTAAATAAGTGCAGTTATCACTTCTTCTTTTTTTTTTTAGAGCTGTTCTCCATCTCTCTAAACCAATACAATACAAGTTAGGAACAGATTATTATGTGTGTCATACTAACTCATGTTTCTTAAACCTAGGATGCAGTGTAAAATACTTTTCAGTGCTTCACCACATATTTTTTTATTGCTCCTCCTCTTTTGCTTACTCACGTTTATTGTCCTGACCTCATTAATGTCCTTTGTTTTTTAAATTTTTATTACTATCCCCGCCTCTTTCCTAAAGTCAACACGGGCTCTCATTATCACTGATAGCTGATGATGTTTGGCTGCTCTTCTTGGGCACGTCCGAGTCGGACTTCGAAGAGGAACTCTCACCGCATGATGAAGTCGGCTTGGTCGATGTCCCGTCCGCACTTGCTGTTCCTGAGGATGCCGCCGTTGCCCACCACCGCGCACTTCTTCAGGGGCAGCTGCAGAGGGTTGTCCTGGGCACAACAGACAACACACAGCTTTGTTAGATGCGAACACAGAAAAAAAAAAAATACTAATTTACTCCTGACTCGAGGCAGGTGCATGAGTCACCCTTGGCCTGATCTGCCTTCACAGTCTGCCTAATCCAGCAAAGAGACAGAAAGCGAGAAGGTTGAGGTCATACGACTTATGGCACAGACTCTGTCACTTCTGGAAAACAGAACACTACGTCTGGTGAAATGAGCTAATCGAAAATACCAAGCAGACACAACGAATTAAAAAGGATGATATGTCAACAGTTGTCTACCTCCAACATCTTCTGGACACCAAGTATTCGAACACACCCACATTGTTCGCCACATAAAGATGTGATAATAAACTATGATAAAAAACAGGCAAACTCGATAAACGCTATCTCCTCTTGCTCTTTCAGTATAATCGAATCTGTGGCCTGGGTAATGTCCTTACTTTGGTCTCGAGGCTGTGTCTGTGCCTGATCCCTACAGTCCTGTCAGATGGAGCTGAGCATCTACTATCTATCCATTACTTTCAGTTAACTACTTTAACCACTTTTCCAGGAAGTTTTGCTCTTTTTTTTTCTTCTTTCATTCATTTGTCCAGCTGACCTCCCCGTTCGCATGCTAACTGGTTTTAACGTTGTGTCGTGCTCAAGCGTTACAGCCGACAAAATTCCTGGTTATATGCTTCTTAGTCGAATTTTTCCACCATCGCTTATCCCGCAGCTACTTCTGACTCACTGCCCTCAGTCATGAGTCGCTGCCTTGTCATCATCTAAAGTGAAGCCTTGTTTAGGACAGTATTAAAGTGTGTCAGAGGACACACACAGGCACCACACTTTGAGAGGCAAAGGCCAAAAATGCCCCTTCTCTTCGCCTTGGCCGCATTGAAGACGGAGGCATGGATTAAGTGAGACGGCGGAAACAATTCTGCTCATTATTCCCCTCGGAGTGCACTCACTTGCGAGTACGCACACAACACACAAACGCACACCTCTCTTTGCCTCGGGGTCTCTTTTGGACCGTGACGAGGGGGGTTGAGTCAGAGGACAATACCCTGCTAACAGCACAGCAAGTAGGGGAGGGGGACCAGAAAGTGGGGCTAAAACTTGAGAGGGGGACATTTATTACTGTAACACAAGGCCCAAGTACTTCTCATAAATCAAAAAGCTTTGCACATATCTTACATATTTTGGGTCATAATCAGATTAACATGTTTTTTCAGCGGTTCTAGTCACAAAATGGGTGAAAAGTACAAGTTCACAGAGCTCACGCTTTGTTTCAGAGAATATATTCAATTTAAGTTGATGTAAAACAGAGAAAAGCAGCACATTGCTCTGGATTTCAACATGTTTTTCTACCCTGGTTACCTAAATGGAGATAAGCAGCCCCTCACTGTGGATTTGAATGCATCGTCATAACTTGGAAATCAGCAACATTCTTCCAGAATATCCATAATCATGTGTAAAGTCACTTTTTTTATATGATGAAATAAGAGTTTTGATGTAATTACAGCAGCCATGCATGCTATCTACAGTGCCTAAGGGTTACAGAAAGCCTCAGAAAAGACAAGATGAGGGGAATCTCCTGTTCAGTCCACTGAGCTGGATGCATATATGCCCCGTTTGAGCCACTGAACCAGCAATTAACTGTCAAAGCCCTAATTGGCACATTCCCTGGCAGATGCCCAGATACTGTTGCCTTTGCCAGCCTGGTGTAGCGTTACTGGTTGCCTGCGCTAAGACCTGCAATCACAGCAGTGGTAGTTGAGGAGAAAGAGTACTTATGTGTTTGAGCCTGAACGTCGTCCATCCCACCTAACTACCAGTTACCTTCCTTCTGGGAAACACATGCACTATGGGCTTGTGAGGGGAGTGCAACGGCGCTACTAAAAATAGTCTACGCAAGCGCTTAGATGGTAGCTGGAGACTCGCGCAAGCACACAGCTGTACAGTGCAGCAGTGTTGGCATAAACTTAGTAACACACTGGAGTCCAAGACAGACAAACAACTAGTAGCTACATCCTACAGACATGGAGCAGAGAACAGACAAACCGTTTAATGACAGCAGCGACAGGATTCAGTGATGTTAGAACACCGAGGCAAATGATTAACTTTTAAGGGTCACTTCACCCAAATCACACACAAAAAAACCCCCCAAAACACTTCATTCTCTTCTTTATCAATCATGAGATCAAACACAACTGGACCGTCTGAGGATTACACGCAATATCTGCTTTGTAGATTCTGTCATCACCCAAATGATCTAAACTAACCCTCTGAACCTGTTGGTGCATTTAAAAGGCAAGTTATCTTTAAAAGAATCGCCAAAATAACACCATCTACCAAAGCCAGAAAATGTATAAAAAGGAAAAAATGTGTTACACTGAGTCGAAGCTTAAAATATTGCTCTTTAAAAAAAAAAAGATCACTTTATTTTACATTTAATTCAAAACGCACCCAAAAATGAATCATTTGGATAAACCACATTCCTTAAAAACAACAACAAAAAAAACAACAAATTTGCACACCATGTCACTACCATTTTCACAACCAACAGACAAAAACACTGGGACTATTTGGCTGAACTGCAGGCAGTGTTTACATGGAGTAGATGGGAGATAAGTACGGAAAGAAACTTAAAATGTATGTGGTAGAACACCTTTAGTGTGCAGAGCTATTTTTTTGGTTCCCATGTTTCCATTCCAGGGTTGGTAATGACTGTGGATGCTTGGAAAAAATTGTTGGACACACTGATGCCAGAATTTTTACATTTTTGTAAAATAGAAATGTCATTTTTCTTTTTTATGATATATGGCATTATAATTTTGTAATACTACATGGAAGACATTATTGGATTTCCTCTACTTCTAGACATTGTTGTGCTGTTTCCATAGAGGTGCACGATGTTCTTCCAGAAAGACGTGCTGCTATTGAGTTATTTAGACTCAGAAACTGTAAATAATGAAAAATGGAGTTGGGTCATAAACTTCAGCAGTGGATGCAGCATCTAAAGACCTTCCGTTATAACAATAAGCTTAATTCCTCATTGATGTATTCATTTTATTTGATTCAATTTAAGATTTTCGTCAGCAAAACAGTTGAGAAATTACCTATACAACTGTCGGGGTGAATCCTCGATTCCTCAAAAAGGGCATCTACTGAGTCGTTCCTGTCTGTTCTAAATTAATGGGCGAGCTCAGCCCGGCGCTGTATCTAGAGGGTAGCCATAGCAACAGGGACGCAGCCAGAGCCTATTGATTCTTTGTATGACATCCCCATTCGTAATTCAGTTCACTGCTCGAGGCTACAGCCGGCGGCACACCTGGCCGATCATCTGTTTGTGCAGATCTCGGTATTGATTTCGCGACAATGACACGGCTCATTATTCAGCTCGTTTTGCTGTAAAACAAACTGTCAGACTATACTTACTGTTTGTCAGCTGTAACAATAAAATTATTAATTTGCATTCTGTTGCCAGTTCATTGAGTTGAATTCATTTATCTAATTTCCATGTTTTCGTTCGATCATATCTGTGCTGAAATGAGATTAAAGAAATTAGGAGATTAGGAAACTGAGTGGTCTGGCCCTTTTTGTAAGGAAATGCACTATCTCTTTATGAGGACGCACAGTGTTCAGGCTGAAAGAAAACAACGTGCACTGATCTGTGAGCTTTCATCCATTAAGTGTGGCAAAAAAAATGAAGATGGGAGGTGTTTTTGTCGGTTCATTGAAGGTGTGCAGCACCTACATAGTGTTACGTTGAATCTAGCAAACGTCAGCTTTCTGCCTAAATAAATCTCCCATTGCCAAGTCATAATAATAATAATAATAAGCTTTATTTATAGAGCACTTTTCAAAACAAATGTCACAATGTGCTGTTCAATAAAATAAATTAAAAATTAAAATACAATAAGCACACAGAATAACTGATAAAAGTAGAACGCACACACAAAAAGCAGGAACCTAAAACACATAAAACTTAATAAAATCAGGAAAAGTTATCTGATAAAAATGTATTTTAAGAAGTGACTTAAAAGAGAACACAGAATTACATGACTGATTTCCTCGGACAGGTCATTCCAGAGCCTCGGCCTTTGTTTTCAGCCGGGCCTCTGGGACAGTTAAAAGACCTTTGCCCGAGGATCGTAAGGAGCGTAGTGGAGAATACGGAGTTAAAAGGTCGGCAATGTAAATAGGACAGAGACTGTTGAGTGCTTTAAAAGTGATTAATAAAATCTTAAAATCAATCCTAAAACGTACTGGCAGCCAATGTAAAAGAGCTAAAACAGGCGTGATGTGCTCACGTTTCCTCTTCCTGGTTAGAAGCCTGGCAGTGAGTTCTGCACTCAGTAATCTGTCCAAGGATTTCTGGCTAAGACAAGTAAAAAGGCTGTTGCAGTAATCCAGCCGTGAGGAAACAAAAGCATGTAAAATCGTCTCTGTATCTTTAAAAGTTAAATGAGAACGAATCTTTGAAATATTTCAAAGATGATAAAAACATGACTGTATGAGTTTTGCGGTGTGTTTTTCAAAGTTCAAGATAAAATCTGTTTTGCTGTTGTTCAGCTGAAGGAAGTTCTCTGACATCCAGTTTCTCACATCCTCGATACAGTCATTTAAAGCACTCAACTTCCCAGGGTCAGTGGCCTTAACAGGCAGGTACAACTGCGTGTCGTCAGCATAAAAATGAAATAAAACACAGTGTCTTTGTATTATGTGCCCCAGGGGAAGCATGTATAAAGAAAATAAAACTGGACCTAAAACAGACCCCTGAGGCACACCATACTTCACTGGATAAAATGACGACATGGGGTTGGTTTGCTGCAACACAAAACCTTCTATTCGTAAGGTTACATAGAAACCACTCTAAAACGATACCTGAAATGCCCACCCAGTGCCTCAGTCGGTTTAAAAGAATGCTGTGATCAAATGCAGCACGGAAGTCCAGAAGTACCAAGATGGCGTATATATACCATCATCTGCTGCCATTAAAAGATTATCGGTCACCTTGAGCAGGGCCATTTCAGTGCTGTGGTACTTCCGGAAACCAGACTAGAACTTTTCAAAGACCTGGTTATCCTCAAGTGCTGCTAAAAACCGCGTGGCCACTTTTTTTTCTAAAATTTTTTGAAATAAAAGGTAGCTTGGAAACTGGTCTATAATTGGTGCTGAGATGGATCCAGCCCAGGCTTTTTCAGCAGTGGGGTCACACATCCAGTCTTAAAATAATCAGGGACAAACCAGTATCCAAGGAGCTGTTAAAAACAGAGAGCAGATTGGGTCCAATCGTATCAATTACCTGTACTAAAAACTTGGTAGATATCACATCAAGAGGGCTGGAAGACACTCTTGTATGTAAAACCACTTCTAAAAGTTCAGATAGGGTTATTGGATAAAACTGGCTAAAAATGTCTTTTTTTTGGTAAATAACATCATTAAAAGAGGCACTGGGGGGAATCGAGGCTCTGATTGACTCCACCTTATCATTAAAATAAGATTAAAAAAAACATTTTGCAGTCAGCATCTGAGTTGACAGGGACAGTAGGAGGATCTGGATTCACCAAGTCACATGGAAGGTTCACAGGAGCACAACGTTTCCACTGCATTAGAAATGTAAGGAATGATAATGACTGTTCCAGATATCAGTCAAACCCTCAGAGAAAGTGAGTTACGGCTTGTGAAAAACTTCCGATGCATGAAAATAAAAATGAACTGGGTTTTTTTTGTTTACTGAGAGATTATGGTGCGAGCAGGATGATGCGATTAGAGGTGTCCATAATCAGGAATTAAATCCTGATTATGGACACCTCGTTATCCCTCACTAGATTTACAGTCAGTTATTTAAGTATCCTATGAAACAAATGGAAAACAGCTGGAACCAGATAATCTTTGGCACTGCTGTTTAAAAAAAAACAGCTTGAATGATTAATCTGAAAATAGCCGAATTCATTAATTTCGACGAATCACCTCATCGTCTTCTTCTGATTTCAAGCTGAGCGACGACACAACATGCAAATTCTGCTGCACAAACAAAACCCCCCACTTACATAGAAGTCAGACCCACTGCTGTACATTAATGCACACACACAGGCTGTGGTCCAGCTCCACCACTCTCACTTCGTATTCTCACTTCTTTAATTATTCACCCTCATCTCCTCTCCCTTCCCCCCCTTCCTCCCTCCCTCCATCCTTCATGAATGAACATGCATAGCTCACACCCGCAAATTAGGGTCAGATATTCATCACATTTTCCCATCCAGGATATTACACTGCAGATCTTCGGGGGCCTCAGTGGCGGGATTCAGTCTTGATTATTATTGAGATCTACTGCCCCTGGATACAAAAACCATGGCAACAGCACTTGCCCCCGAGTTTCTCATTTTGTCCCGTTTCCGAGCACAAACACATAAACACCCTCATCCAAATGCACGCACACACACACACACACGCACACACTTGCAGGCATGGATGTCTTTAAAAATAGACCGGCAGTCCTTATCTGGGTGCGCACACACACATATGCACGGAGGCACATATACACACTCTGGGTACTTGTTTGAGCTACGCTGCAGAGCTTTCTCAACATAGGAAAAGGAAAGGGGAAATAACTTGGCAGCACATCCTTCCATCCTCATGGTTTAAACACCCATATCTTAAGCTGAAGTAGAATAAACACAGCAGGACAGATCCTTTTGAAAAGGTAAACACAGCGTGGGAGCCTGATTCAATGTAAAACAAAAAAATATATGAATGATCCGCAAACACTTTCTTCAGAATCTGTCCTTATCTGCACCTTCCCATCCTGCTGGTTCAGGGGGGCAAACGGTGACTGAAAGCACGCGGTCGAATGAAAACGAAAGGTGACTGTGGGTCTTGTGGGTTCCAGCTTTCATTCACTTGCTTTAAGCGGCCTCGCTGCTCTCCAACCTGCTCCTCCTCTCGCATCTCCACGTCTTAACATCGGCTGTACCGGTAATCCCCTACCCCCTCCTCTCTTTGGAGGATGTCTGTCTGCTCCCCCTCCTCCTCCTCCTCTCCTACTCTGCTATGGATCAACAAGGATCTCTGTTAAAAACCCACAGTCTCTAGAACAAGTGTCCTATTGCGCTGAGTGGGAGAGAAATCGCTTTCCGTCATCTGGTCTCGGTTACTCCTCGAAAACACAGCTGCCTGGTCCTAAAGTCATGTTGCTGGGGGATTTCACTGAAATCTGTGGCTCTCTGAGGAGGAGGGGGAAAAAAAAAAACCCTCCAAAACCCAACACTGAGTAAAAGACTCACACCCTTCTGTGAGTGATGCCTGAACAGACTCCAATGCAGCCATCATATTGGGAATATGAGAGAAGCTTTTTATGTTAACTTACCTGCACAAAGAGCGAGTAGGTCTCGTTGGTGACCGTGTGCTTGTGGTAAAACTCCCCATCGTACCAAAGGACCTTTCCTATCGGCGAGTTCTCCTTGGTCACTGCAAACATCTGCCTCGGGTTGCAGCATTCCCTCAGCAACTTCCTGCACAGGGAGGATAATAGAATAAGTCCGATCCCTGGACGGTTTAAATCAGATTCAACAGGGCAGCTGGGATTCTGGTATGTGTCAGGCCTCGCTCATTGCTTAATTATTTAAGATGTGTATTATGATAAGAGAGCTGTGTGGTCGGTTATGGGATGGGAGAATGTTTCAGGCTATGATTAAATAACACTACACTGGAGTTGCACTGATGTGAACACTCAAAAAGAGGCTGATCGTCCTCATAAGAAAACATTAGCGGGCAAAAGTGAGCATCGCATCCTCCAGCTGGCCCCGTCCCTCTGCTCTGCAGGTGTCACTTTCTCTGATTATCCTAATCGGCTTTGCCTCAGAGGACTGTCACATCCTCAGCTGAATAAGATTTAAATAAGACTGGCACAGTGTAGAGAACTGCTGATTTGAAAACACAAATGAAACAGGTCTGTGTGTACATTAATGACTGTGATCATCCTGCACAGTGATAGTTTGAAAGCTTTAAGAAGGCCTTCAGTTGTTTTGTTTTTTTAATGCTCACTTATTAAAAAGCTGCTAATCTAATTTGACCCACTTTGGGAGTCTTGGCAGCAAAAGGCCTCACTAAAAACAGAAATCTGAGTCCCACCTGTATAAATCGATGCCCGTCTGGTTCCTCTGCCATGCCTCCCCCTGCCTCAGCACCTCCTCCACTATGTCTTTATCGCGGGGGAGCCTGTAGACCGGGTACACGTAGAACCAGCAGAGCACCAGCAGGCACAGAACGGCCCAGATCGACAGCCTGCCCCGGTAGCATCGCACCAACATCTTTCCCCCCTCCACTTCTGCTCTGCTCAAAACAAGCCGTGCGTGCTCATCCGAAGCGGTGGTGGAAAACGCAGCAGCAGCAGCAGCAGCAGCACCGGGCTCGCCTCAGACCCCCGTCGCATCCCCGCAGATGGGCTTCGGAAGTATGAATGGAGCCGCAAAGGTGGTTTCACCCGCTCGCTCGGCTCAAGCGTCGCTCTGAAAATCCGCTCTTGCGTCTGTCCCTGCGGCGGTAAGGGTGCGGGGCTGTGGTGCAGTGTGTCGGGCTCTGCGCGGATCTCTGCTCCCGGTGCATCACCACCATCATTACAGCCCTGCGGAATGCGAGGAGGAATCGAGCGGGATCCTTCCGAGACCGGCGTCCTGCTGCATCCCCCCCCTTGTATGAGTGTGTGTGTGTGTGTGTGTGTGTCCCCCTCCCCACCCTCCGTGTCCTGTCCACCTGGAGATCCCACCCCCCTCCTTTTTTTTCCTCCGCGGCCCTCCTCGGTAAACCTCCCCGGGCCTCCGCTGTCCTGCTGCAGGGTCTGCGGTGCAAGTGAGCCGGGCCAGTCCAATTGAGTCTCCCTCCACCTCCCCCCTTTCTTTCTCCTGTCAACACCCCCCTCTGCCGAGACAAAGTGCTTCTTGTGCTGCTGGAGGTGCGTCAATTCCGCTGAGTTAGCACTGGGGGGAGGACGAGACGTGACTTTCAATGTAAAAGCATATGCAAAGTCAGTCACAGCTCTGTTATTTTTTAATCACACCTGGACATTCTTGGCACCGAGCAACTTTACCAAAAAGAAAAAATGTTGTCTCTTTAAATTCGTAGTATCTAATTGCTGACAAAAGAAGAAAAAGCACACTAGCGCTTTTTTTCAATTAGCTGTAGCTAGTTGTTCTCCAGCTAACCTAAGCTAGTGTTACAGCTAAGACTCCTCTGTTAAATGTTTTAAATGTTTAGAAATTATATATTTTAAAGTGAGAGCCCAGTAAAAGTATCATAAATACAGATGTTATGGCTACATACATGACAAGTACTTAATAAAAATGACAGAGCAGCTATTTGTGTATTGCATAGCAACGCTAGTTAGCCACATAGCATCACTGTGCAGTATTGTAAATAAAAATAAAGCTGAAATGTTATTTGTCCTACATAAGACAGATTAAGCTCTTTAAATGTGCAATAAAACATTCTATATTTTATACAGGCAAAAATAAACAAAAGTAGATTTGATTTTGTTCCCTGTAGCGAGCAGATTATATTAGCTAAAGCTTGTTAGCTGCCAGCTGACCTAAGCTAATGCTACAGCTAAAACTAATTTATTCAAAATATGACTTTCCACCCCATTTATTTAAAAATGAGAGCCCAGTAAAAGGATGGTAAATACTCACATTATGTCCACACAGGACATTATACAATTTATGCTAACAAAAAGAAGAAGCAGCAGTTTGTGTATTGCATAGCAGTACTCGTTACCATATAGTATCACAGTGCAGTACTGTGGATAAAAAAGTAATTGAAATGTTATTTGTCCAACACAAAACGGGTTTATCTGTTTACATTTGCAGTAAACCATGAAATATTTAATCATAGGCAAAAGCAGAAAAAAGTAAACTTATAAGGAAAATCACAATAATGATTTGTCTTTTGTAGCTGAGACACTTGAATGTTTTTACCTTGTTTATTTAGAAATGTTAGTTGTTAAACATATAACAAATTTATCACTAACAGATTACCAGTTCTATGTTTTATTTCCAGAAAAAGTAAACAAAAGTGTAAAAACACAATAATTTGTCAGTTGTATGTAGGTAGCAGATTTTATTAGGTGTAGCTATTTCGGTACCAGCTAACCTCAGCTAATGCTACAGCCTAAACTTTGTTAAAAACATGATTTATTAGTTTTATTTTTCCACCTTGTGTGTCTGATGTGCAATTACTGGCTTCACCATCCACCCAAGTGTTTATTGGTCTATTACATGTTGGTTGTCTGATATCTGCCTGTTATCTTTTATAATCTCCCCTTTCCCATCACTGCCCTCCCAGAAGTTTGCGCTTCCTGTTAAAGGGCAATTTTTTCCTCCTACTGTCGCCAAAAAACTGGTTCAAAGACAATCTTTGGATTTGTTGGGCTTCTCTCTCTTTAATATAATATTACAAGGTCTTCGTCTTACTATGTGAACTGGCTTGATATGACTGAAGTTATGCATTGGTGCTATGCAAATAAAAGCGAATTCAGCTAAAAAAAAAGAAAGAAAGAAAGAAAGAAAAAGGGTTGAGAAGATCAAATTAAATCAGTTTTAATTTGGTAAAAAGTTTTGGTTGTTTTTGTCCCTGGTGCTGATTTGAATCTGCTTTTGATAAGTATGCCAGGAGAACTTTTATTTATTAGTATCACTATGTGGCTCAGGGTGCCCGTTGTCTCATAAACCACCCATTGCAAAAAGTGCCACTTTTAGATTAAAATGTTCGATTGATTTGCATGCTTATAGTTGTGAAAACTGTGTGCACCACTTTCTTTGTGCACATTTTCTCAGCCCTCACATGTTGTTTTGACTTTGACCATTTATTATGAGGGACTAAGGAACAAAGATCAAGAATATTTATTGCCATTGCATTTCTACTTAATGAAACTTTGTTGGCACCATAGACTGTATAAAAGATGGACGTAGCTTCCGTGACGTCACCCGTTGGCTTCTGCTCTGAGAAAATGAAGCCAGGGTTTTGCTACTTCCTGGTTGACATCTTGGATTTTTGGAGCTATTGACGCAAAAATCGTCGGAGGGGGGGTGGAGCCATAGGAGCAGTGATTGGTCAGACGGATTGAGGGGCGGGCCCTCTCTGCCCGCCCACATTTACCGCCTTCTGCTGGCTTCATCTGTATGGTCGCTGCCGACTGTCAATCAAGCCAGCCACGCCCCTTGCCCCGCAAAGTGTTGATTTTTTAAAAATTCAGTATTGATTTATTTTCAGATTGGCCACCTGATCTCTGGACTTGACCATGAAAACGAATAAAAAAATAAAATCCTGAGCTGGAGGAATGCAGTATTTCATGATCTGTGATCACTTCTTTTCCAGTTCATTTCTATGGGAGCCAGGGCTTTTTGGAGCCAGGACTAGCGGACGTAGTGGTATTGCAGGTTTTTGACACTTGGCTTCATTTTTCGGGGCCAGTTGCTACGTCCATCTTTTATACAGTCTATGGTTGGCACTCCCCCCTACTAATGACCAGATAAAAAGTAGTTCTCAAAAACGACATTCAATTTGAATTAACATTAACAAAATAATACTAAAATGAATAATAACGTTCATATTCTTTTACCATATTAACAATATTTGTATTATTAACCAATATAAAATGAGGTTTTACAGCCTGTTTACTAATTTTACACTTCCTGGATGCGGGGCGCCACATGAGTGGTGTGTGGCTCGAAACACTTTTCGTTATCATGTGACCTTGGCCTGGGCTCTGATTGGCAGCTGCAGATTTTCTCACGGGGCACACTGTCCACTTTTGCTGTAAGCCAAGTAGTATTGTCTTGATGTTCTTACGACTGTGCTTTAAATACATATGTAACACCGTCACATGGCCTGTCCCGTCGCTCTTCTACTAGACGACAGCTACAGTCGTGACGGCTTAATGCATTGGCCATGCTGTCAATAGAGAAAAGGCTGGCCACAGAGGTGAGTGACCGAAAAGTCATAGAGAAGTTTGCTGAGCAGAAAGAGAGAAGAGCCAACGTGTTGTTCAAATAGCAGGGCTCCAGACTGCATTTGCAACCTTTTTTTGAGGCTGTGTGAATTGATGAGCATGAAGCTGTATTAGTGTCGCTGTAACCGGCACAGGAAGCTGCTGTGTGGACCACAGTGGTGGAAAGTAGTACTTTTATAACTTTGGTGTAGTGCGGTATTAACGCTTAAAAATAAGGTCTTGTGAAAAACGGAGCGTTTTTCCGCTTGTAGAAAAGACCGCGTGTAGAATAAATGTAACTCGGTTTAACCTTGGACAAATGTAACATGAGAACGCTCTAGTTTATTAATTTTGAAGTCATTTTTGGTGACACACCTGTCAGAGCACCACAGTCACCAACAGCAGCTCCCACATCCTGCTATGTGGGGCGTTCAGGGAGCATCAGTAAATCGTAGCATCTATCGATAACAAAATGTTCAGCAAGTCAAATGTTTTGCCTTTTTCCAGGTGGGAGGTGCAACAAAATGAGAAAGTGGGTCGTACTGGTACTCCCATTCCTGTAAATTGATGATGTTACTCATGTTCTAATTTCTGATTTTAAAGAAAAGGTCATTTGCAGACTGCGCCCCCCCCACTAAAAATTTTCACCAGCCGCCACTGGTGGGGACTGTATGACTCTTCTGGTCCTCCTGAAATCTATGATGACTTCCTTTGTTTTGGTGGTGTTGAGGACCAGGTCGTTGTCTGCGCACCACCCTACCAGATGTTGGACCGCCTGCCTGGACCAGGTCTTGTTGTTGTCCTTACAAGGCCTACCACCGTAGTATTGTTGGCACACTTTATCAGTTTTGGAAGAGTGGGTGGGGACACAGTTCATGGTGAAGAGGGTGAAGAGTGCCGCACTAAGCGCACACCCCTGCGGCGTGCCCGTGTTCACGGTTATAGTGCTGGATGTCAAGTTCCCCATCCTGACATTCTCAGGCCTGTTGGTCAGAAAGTCCCATGAGCTTAGTGTGGTGAAGAGTCCAAAATTGGTGAGTTTGTGTATCAGTTTATGGGGATTACAGTATTGAAGGCACTGCTAAAATCCACAAAGAGCATCCTGATGTAGGTATTTTGCTGCTCCAGGTGGGTTAGGGCTGTAGGAAGTGCAACTGAGACAGCATCCTTGTTATGACACTCTGGGTGATTTGTAGTTTTTGGGTCACTTGTAGTTTTATCTGTGTTTTGCTACAGTGTTTTTTCTCCTTAGTTAGTGTGACTTTTGAATGAGTGAATTATGAGCAGGTGGTGTCGCTTATTGGCTGCCTCGTCTGATTCCTGCCACACGATTGGCCAGGGGGCGGGTCCTTAATCTATTTGAACAGCCTGCACTACTGCACTTTGTCTCCTCATCTCTCCAGCCTTGCCACCACCAGGAAACTCCAGCATGCCACATCATAGTTGTCTGATCTGTAGAGGGATGCAGCAGTAATGAGATAGTTGGTGTGCTGTGGATTTTGCGAACTTTGTGAAAACCTGTAGAATACTTGTGAATTATAGTAGAGCAGTAGTAGGAAGGAGAAGACCTTTTTCTTTGAACCCTTTTTCTCCTCTTTTGTTTGTCATAGAAGGTAGGTTAGTTAATTGTTATTTATTTATCTTTTCTTTATTTGGGGACACTAAGGTTCAGTTAGAGTTTCTTATGTTAGCTCATGTCTCCCTCTGAAGGAAATAAAAACTGCTCATATTGAGCTTGGTATACTGGTTGCTGGACTTTCTTGGAGTGGGAAGACAGGGAGATGTGGTCTGAAAGGCCAAGGTGTGGGGCTGCTGCAGCTTTCTAAGCTCCCCTGATGTTTGTGTACACCTGGTCCAAGAAGTGATTGTCTCTTGTGGGGAAGATGACGTGTTTTTTTGAAGCTTGGGCAGCACTGTCTTGAGCTCGACATGGTTGAAGCCTCCTGCTACAATCACACCTCCCTCTGGATAGGCATTTAGCTGAGTGTTTACATGGGCCATTGTTTTTGATGCCATTATTTTCAAGTTGCTGCTTCACAGTCCAGGTCTAATTGCTGCTGACTTGACTCTGGCTGCTGTGGAATCAGAGGGTCTCCTCAGCTTCAAACTGACTCCAGTGTTGTGAGCTGCTGCCTCCCCCTGCTGGACTCTGTCTGCACCCATGCAAAAAAAAAAAAAAGGATTTAAAAATGATTGAGACGTTGCTGCAGCTGTCGGCCAGATTACCACACCCTAACTCCACACTACAGCCACTTTATAATCTCATTTTAATCCAGACATATTGTGCCATCCGCATTCTTAAGACTACCAATCACTTTCTACCATCAAAGACAGCTCACACTTTCCCCTAAATTATGTTCTATTCCCTTTTATGCAGATTCTGTGCACATGCAGTAGCCTTCTGAGTAAAGTAAAGCTCTGCTGACCTCTTGTGGGCAATGTCACTGTTGAGACTTTAATCTACAAAATAAATGCATTGAAAAGTTCTCCCCCTCCCCAAAATCCATTTTTTTCTCTTGTTGTAGGAAATTACTCAGCCGTTAGGAAATAAATAGGGCAGGACAATTAGTTGATTTGACTTAAAACAGTCTAATTAGCAAATCACAAAGTCTACAATGTGGGATTTACAACATGCAGCTATAGTCTGACCCAAAGTTTAAACTGTCAAAGTTTTAGAAAATCCTCCACCACCTGTCAATAAACAATAAAAAATAAATAAAAATCTACCACTCAGTCAACGCTGAACTGATTTACATTGCAAATCAAATCACAATGTCAAAGAAACTGAATGTTTCATATTATTTATTATATAAATCTACTTAATGAATTTGGATATTAAGGCTTACAAGAATATTTATAGTTTCACTTTGAATATTCACTCAATGGAATGTTAGCTTATTTATATAAGCACCATTTTTAACGACGTCAAGGCACTTCACACAATAAGGTCAAGAACCTTATTTTGTTCATGGTATATATTTATTTAGGGTGCTCGTGGCTACTTCATACATGATCGTGTGATAAAGGTCGCTGTCTGATTAAGTTAATAGAACCCCCAAAAGCACCAATTAGGCGAGTGGGTAACCGTTTTTAAAAGTCACATTTCTATTTTGTAAGCTTTGAATCCATTTGCATGTTTTGATCTCTCACTTGGTGTTGCTTAACAAAAAAAAACAAAGAATACAAGTTCAATGAAGCATGTCTCTGTATTTCTTTATCCATAGCAACAAATGTGTTTGTCGTTTATGAAGCGAAGATTATTGTTGTAACTCCACATTGCACAAAATGAACTTCTCGTCAGAAAAAAAAAACTCCTACATTTTCCAGATCTATGAAAGTGATCGATTTCTCTTGAAATGGCTTAGATGAAACCACTGCTTCCTCTAGAATGTGCAGATCTACACCTCAAAATAAGGAAGGTTTTTATCTTGCCACAAAAGAACTGGCCATAGGCTGGAGGAAATGCCAGTTACAAACGCGACCGATATCCACAGATCCATTTGAATCAACAGGCTAAGAATCTCTCCAGACCGCAGGCTGTCATCTACAGGGCCTGGTTAGTATTTCAATAAGAGTTTTCTGTATTCAAGTGATTTACTTCCAAAACATGAAATATGGATGTATCTTTATTAAAATGTTTAAAATGTTGCAGACAAGGGCTGCAAGGTGACTTGGTGGTTAGCACCATTGCCCCGCAGGAAGAAGGTTGCCAGTTCGTGTCCTGTTGAGGACACCGGGATCCTTCTGCGTGGAGTTTGCATGTTCTCCCCGTGCAGCGTGGATTCTCTCCAGAGTTTGCTGGCAATAAATAAACCAAACAGAATAAACCATTTTTTCCCAACAGAACAACTCTGAAACTACCACAAAGCCACAGCAAATGTTAAAAGATATTAAATCCACAAGTGCATCAGCTACTCCTTTAACTGAAGGCAAACATCAGTCTGCAGCAATAAAAAAATGACTCAAGGGCTTTGCTCCATGACCTTCCGAGTACATGAGGAAGAACAGTGAAAAGCAAAAAAACAAAATAGAAATAAAAAATGAAGTAAGCAGTGCTTTGCCTATAAATGAAACAAAACACACAAGAATCCCAATAATCACAGGTAAACACAGCTTCATACTACAGAGACTACTGCCACTGTTCCTGGACTTTTATGACCCTTTAGTTAAAAAAAAAAACCTATTATCAAACTCATATTTGGGAAATTTCACCCTTATATTACTCTCACAATCCAAATAATACTAATGAAATCAGTTTGCTTGGTTTACAGGAATGCAAACACAAGTATGTTGAAAAAAGACAACCTGAAGTCTGGATAAAAAAAGTGACGTTAACAGTGATCTCTACTCGTGTACAACTAAATAAATTGTAAATTCTATTACTTAGATTCATTATATCACTACATACTCAGATTATTACCAGAGGTAAATGTTAAGTCAAAAGTTCTGTTTGTATAATTAGAGACAGAAGCAATCAATTTTTGAGGGGAATTAATATACGTACTAATATATTGATTATGTGAATTCGTAGTTCAATAATGCCCTCAATGTCCAATAATGTAATTCCTCTAAAACCCACACACCTTTATCTCCACCTGCTACCTGCATCCAGCTTTCCATCACCATTAATTTGAAAATGAATGCATCGTTGAATGCATGGCTGTGCAACAAAACAGCAGGATGACTAAGTTAGTTTATCTAACATTACAAAACTGCTCTGCAAGGGATGAAGACCAAAGTTCTCCAGGACTGATCAACAACAGCGGACTCCTTCGTTCCTCTAATCTGCCTCGGTGACGTGGTTATCAACAAACTGTCTGTCTCGGCGACGGGGTTATCAAAAAACTATTGGGATTTAGGGGAACTGTGTGTGTTTACAAAGTTCAAATGTGAACAGGAAGATATCTTGAAGGGTGCCAGATATTTATGCTTGCAACCTTATAACATTTCATCAGCCATCAGACTCCACAACACCACGAAAGACTCAGCCTCCCAGATGCTGAACACTCGCACATCAATTATAAGTAAGGATTAAACAACAAGGAGCCCTGCATTATACGGTTTGAATGCATGCAGCGGAGTATAAAACACATGCTAGCATTCAAACTGTATAATGCACGGCTCCAAGTTGTTTAATCTGCTTATACCATGGTCCCACACAGCCAGCAAACACACAAAATGTTTATTTAATTAATAGAACTTGCTAAAAATGCCAAAGTTTTTGGGACTATTTGATGCAGGTCTCGATACTTTTTTCGTGTTCTCTTCTTCTTCTTTCTTGTTTTCAATCTTGTCCAGTTCGTCTGATGTTAAATCTTTATGTCATTGCTTTTGCTGTTCTTCTCCTTTGCTCTCCTCCTCCTCTTCCCATTCTTCTCATGTTTTGTTTCGGCCAAAAAAATTTAAAATTAACCTCGAAATCCACGTTTTATCACGTTTCTCATTCACATGTCAAGACACAGCTGATTTGCGCGTTGCTATGGTGACGCCCAGAGTGATTTAACTTGCCGAACTACGTGTGCGTATACACGAAAATAATGCACGCTAGTTAGCCATAAAATTCTCGCTTACCATGGTATAATTTGTATTATTCCACTTACTCAGTTTTCATCATGTGTAGGTATTTGTGGACCTTTGCGTTTTTGATGCTAAATCTTTTGTTCATGCTTCCGTGAACAACAAACTGTTGTGTCCTTTTGAATTTCTCTTGGAAAGCAGAGAACTGTAAAAGCCAGAATTCCTTTGATGATGTTGACATCAGCAGTAGTCCAAACAGTTCTTAAATACCCCACTGGTTAAGTTCTACTCTACCGTGTTGACACATTCTGCAATTAACGAAACAAAGAGCGAAGTGCAGCTTGTTTCAAAGCCCACGACAGCCGAAGTACGACAGCGAGAGACTCTTCAGGAAAGAAGACTACAATGACCAACCTGATTTAACGAAAGAGTTTTGCCTCCCTGAGTCCCTCAAACTGCGACGTGTTTGGCAGAAAATAAAGCTCTGCTGAACCAGGTAGAAGAGCTAAAGGCTAAAACTCCACAGAGCTCAAGAAAAGATCGTCTCTCTGGAGACACACAACAAAGAGCTCTGTGGAAACAGTGTGATTCAGAGGAGCAAGATACAACAGCTCTCTGATCACACTGAGAACAAGGACGCAAAGATCCAGCAGCTCTCTGAGACTACAGCCAATCAGGATGTGAAGATCCAGCAGCTCTCTGCCTTCCTCAGATCTGAGGATGATGAAAACAAAACTCTGTGGGGTCAAATTAAATATTTGACCACTGAACTCGAAAAACAAGTGGAAGGACTTGTATCAGAGAGAGAGATCAGCATGCAGAGAACAAGCAAAAGAAGATGGATCTGGAGAACCAGGTAACTGGTATGGCCCTGCAACTGCAGGAGCAGCAGAACGTCATAGATCTGCTGGTCAACACTGCAAATCAGCTGGAGGCGGAGTTCGTCACGCATCAAGAGTCGTACAGAGAACTCCAGAGCGAGTGTGAGACACTGCTCAGAGAGAACCAGAAGAAGAAAGAAATGTGTTCGCTGCAGCAAAGTGTCTCTGAGCAGACTGGGCTCATTAAAAGTCTGCTAGTTGAACAGCACAACATGAGCAACACCATCTCGCTCATGACAGAAGCTGCCTCAGAGAGGACATTCCAGCAGGAGATGGAGGAGCTAAAACAGCAGCTCCACCAACAGAGCTCTCCGAATGCTGTGGATCACGGAGATCGGTCCGAGATCATCCACCTGGAAGAGCAACCATTGAGCTAGCACTTTTGGAGTTTTTCTTTGTCGACAATCAGAGTGCGAGAAAGTACTCAATTCTTCGGTACCAAAATAACACTGACCTTTTACTGGTTTAAATACTGTTGACACTTCATTAACCATGAGCCACTTGGTAAGAATAAACAGCAAAAAGATATTTCTCGGAGCGGAGAGTTGCTAACCAGCTGCCATCTTGTTGCCGTCCCCATGTGACTCCGAGACATAATACACTTTTTTTTTTAGAGACTTGGGACTTGACCAAGAAGGGCCCAGAGGTTGAAGCCCTGTTGGTTTGAAGGCCCGGCTCTTGGTGAAGGCACCACAGGAGTTGATACTTGTGGAGTGTCATTTGTTATTGCACTGGCACACTCGTGAGTTAGTCGTTCGACTGCAGCTTGACTATGTCCTTGGCTGCAAAATGCCACTTCTTTGAATCTGGGGTCAAGCAACGTGGCAACCGTGAACACCGTGACCGTTTCCAGCTGACCAAACTTTTCCATCAAATTATTCTTTAAATTAGCGGCAAGCTTGGCACCAATGCCATAAGACATTTGGCTACACTGTCCTGCAATAAAATGCTTGAGCATCTTAATAAGGGGAATAGCTTTGGACCCTCCGACCCTTTTCTCCTCACACAGTTCTATTGTGGTTTGGTAGAAGCCACAAGACTGTAAGGCTCTGTTGATTTGCCTCATACTCCTCTGCACTTAGAGGCCTTGTATCAGTGGCAAGGGAGGCCAAAGCTGCCCCAAGAGGCTCCCTGAGCTCATACAGCCTCTGCAGCATGGTGAAAGTGCTGTTCCATCTCGTTTCAACCTCCTGCACCGGCTTCAGAACAGCCATCCCCATACTTGTCTGGACTGAAGTCAGGTTTTCTTTGGCAGTTGTGCTTGATTTAAAGTAACCCACAATTTTATGGGCCTGGGTTCTGACCTCCAATTCTGGGGTTTGTGCTAAAGATTTTTTTTTACAACTAGATTCAAAACATGAGCAAAACAATAAATATGCCTTATACCTAGCTGGTTGACACTTTCTACAATGTTGTGGGCCCCATCCAGTGATCCTGTTGGTAATGCCCCACTTGGCTATGATGCCTCTTGTTGCATCAGCCAAGTTGGCTGCTGTGTGTGACACAGAGAACTTTTGAACACCTAAAAGGATAGTGTTAAGCTCTAATGTGTCAGACAAATAATGTCCTGTTACTGCAAAGTATGCATCCATGTTAATGGATGTCCACATATCTGCAGTGAGACTAATTGCTGTGGCCTGTTCAGCCTCAGCAATTAAAACCGATTCTGAAGAAGTCCAACCCTGCAAGTTGACAGATTCTTAGGTTTGTTTTGTATGAAACCCAGAAGTTTAAATCTGTGTTTTTGGCCTAATCCAAACATTCATGCTTAGCTGTGTCCGAAATCACCCAGTATTACCCCATATAGTGCATGATATAGTGTGTGTAAATGGTGTTCGCCATTTTGTAGTGCTGTCCAAATGTTAAGTTACAAACCCTACATAGTGCACTCAAAATACCCCACAATGCACCGTGAAAAGTAGTGTACAGCAAGTGGTCACTAACCAAACAATATGGACCATCATGCATTGCCCGAAAGAAAATGCAAACTAGACTAACAAGAGCGCGAAAACTTGTCATTACAATGTAAGCAATTTCCCGGTTATGTTTTGTTAAATTTTATTTTACCCGTTTCTTCAATTCAAATAACTTTATTTATCCCCTAGCGGCAATTCAAATTCAGTTCTTAGCTATGCAATAAACTGTGAATTTGATGTGTTTGCACTATGGTGCTGCGGCACAAATCGCAGCTCTCGAGCAACGTAATTGATAGTTTCAGTAGTGTCCCAAATGCTACTTTGCAGAGGTGCTCCCTACATAGTTCACTATATAGCGGTCCCAATCTTAGGCTCAACGACTTGCGTTCCTGCTCAGTAAGTGAGTTCTTCAGGCTGGCCCACTAGCTAATGTTCAACTCCATGAGAGCTCAGGGGGTGACTTCTCAATGCTTATGTGTGCACTTACTTTAAATCTGCAGACTTTCCTGTGGCACACATAGTGAAGCTAGTGACATATTAATGCTGTGACATTTGTCTATAACAGGATCTTGCTGCTGTGGTTGTTCACTGCATGTTTGTACAGTTGCTTGTGTCTCTGTCCTGCAGTAGACTGCAGGCGTTGTCTATTGTATGCGCTGGACTGGTGTCTCTTCCTCTACATGAGTAGTGTTGGCTCAGTGGTTAAGGCTCTGGGTTACAAATCAGAAGTTCAGGGTTCAAGCCACAACACCGCCAAGCTTAACCCTTTATCTGCTGCAGGAGTGCTATAGTGTTGCTTTGACCTCTGACCTCTTGTGCAAAAAGACTGCATTTGGTTGTACTTTGTGCAGTGATGATAAAGTATTTCTATGTCCACTTGTAATCCAACGGGTTTCACGTGGAGAAGACACATGGGTTTCACACATATACACCACGAAAGTGTCCCAAAATCACGTCTCCCCCATGAAACTCCTGTGATTTTTCTGTATAGGTGATCAGTAACACCTTTACTGTTGTCCGAAAACTTGTAACACATCAGTGAGTCTCTGACTGACACGTTCTTTCTTCACCACAAACACGCACTTCAGTTTATTTTGATCAGATCACACACACACACACACACACGCACACACACTAGCCTGCTGCTACAAATACTCACTACAGCAGCAGATTAATCCGCTGGGCGAAGGGCATTTTTAGTAACTTGAACTTTTTAACTTGGCCATCTGTGCTTTTTCTCTGTATGTCTTGTACCTGGTTATAAGGGCGCTCAAGGTAAGACAAACATATATGTTTAATTCAAACTATAAGGGGCAAAGAGGCAAAATAAAACAAAGGAGGAGAAAGAATTGAAAGCAGCCCGACAGCTTTTCTCTGAAAATACATACAGCAGGCTGATAGAGGTGAGTGTAGCTGAGAAATGTGGGCTGCTCTGGACGCCCGCTGCACCCTATTGGGAATCTTGGAGGGCAGAGTCAAGGTTGGAGCAGCGGGCGGAGGGATGCCATGGCAGGCCACTTGGCTGAAGTCATGTGTCAGCTGTTCTCTGTGCCCGGTGTCCAAACAAAGGTGCCAGTATGGAGGTTTGTCCGCGGTCCAAAAAGAGCGAGGAGGCCGGCAGCACTGCTGAGGTATATGGAAAAATACCTGTATCATGGCAGATACTGACACCATATTGTGATTATGAAGAAGGATTAAATAACAATAGTGTATAAGGTACTCTTTGAATAATTAAAGAAGTGATGCTGCAGTGTAATAATACTCCCGCTTTAAAAA